>NC_060130.1:378981950-379284980 GCF_021461395.2 Schistocerca americana | reverse complement strand
TTTCCACTACTAAGCGATTGTAGCTGCTTTTCAATTCCACGATCGGTTACCTCAATATCAGCCATTTCGACGTTCGCACGATGATTGAAAGGAGGGACAGTGTTACGATCTTCCGCGGTGAAACAACTTCGGAAGACTGAATTCAGCATTTCGGCCTTCTCCCTGTTATTTTCCGTTTCGGTGCCGGTGTGGTCGCTCAGGAAATGAACAGATGATTTTGGCCCACTTACTGATTTTACATACGACCAATATCTCCTAGGGTTTTTACTCAGGTCAGTTGACAACGTCTTACTTTCGAAATCATTGAACGCTTCTCTCATTGCTCTCCTTACCCTCATTTTCGCTTCGTTCAGCTTTTCTTTGTCAGCTAGGTTTTTACTTCTCTTGAATCTGAGATGAAGTGCTCTTACATACATACAAACATACGTACATACATACTTTAATCCTTGTTCCATAGATCATGCATACGACATTTAGTAATGATTTGGAACGTGTCACTTTAACATAAGTTTTCCTTACGCAAAATAATTAACTAAATTTTTTTACAGTTACTACTTCGTATCTATATCTTTGTTTACGTAGCGCTTTTCTAACACGGCTATTAAACCATGGTGGATCTTTCCCTGCCCCTAAAACCTTACTCGGAACATAATGAACGATGCCTTTGAATTTTTTCCATTTGTTCTCCACATCTTCGTCCTCATCACCGAATATTTGATGCTCATTGCTGAGATATTCTGAAATTTTTATCCTGACACAAATGTATCTTCCTACTTTTCTTAACGTTCCGTGTAGGAATACTTTATCAAGTTTTACCTTGCTCGAGGTAATTATCAGACAATACATCCAGAACAATGCCGCACGATTCGCTGTCTCTGGCACCAGTTTTGATGGCATAAAACTCCCAATCTATACCTGGCAAGTTGAAGTCCCACCTATTACAAGGGCGTGATCAGGAAAATTACTAATGATATTCTGCAAGCTCTGTCTGAAGCGCTCTACAACTACAGATCCTGACCCAGGTGTTCTATAAAAGCATCCGATCACCATTTTTGACCGTTCTTTGATACTCAGTTTCACCCAGATTAATTCACATTCGGAATCCTTAATAACCTCGCTTGATTTTATCGAATTTTTTACTGCAATAAACACCCCGCCACCATTGGTGACTAGCCTATCGTTACGATAAACATTCTAGTCTCAACTTATCTTTTCTATCTCTGATCTGCGAGGAGCAAGATTCTATTAGGTAGCTGTGGCTGATTTAACTGGCAAATTGAGCTTGCTCCCAAGGGAGGGGTCCTCTAACCTAAAAATGCCCCGTGTGCAAGCCACACGTACTCTGCTACCCTAGTAGCTGCTCCCTACGTGTAGTGCACGCCTGACCTATTAAGGGGAGACCTAAAATTCTGCACCCGAAAGCGGAGGTCGAGAAATTCGCATCCGATACCGTCGCAGAGCCATCTGAGCCTCTGGTTTAGAACTTCCACTCTGCTCCAAGCGAGAGGACCGCGATCAACCCTGGGTACGATGCTACAAATAAACAGCTTAGCCTGCACCCCGCGTGCGTTGCTTGTTGCCTTCAAAAAATTAGCCAGCTTCCGAAAGGAGCCGCGGATGGCCTCAAACCCAAGCGGCAGGCGTCAGGTGTGTCGCCATGTGCCACTACATGCAGTCGGTTGCACCCACTGCGCTCGATAGCCGCCGGCAGAACCTCCTCTTCATCACGGATGAGACCTCCCGGCAAACGTACCGAATGCACACTGGAATTCTTTCTCACCTTGCCTGCTATCTCCTTGAGGGGCTCCATCACCCGCCTAACATTGAAACTCCCAATGACTAGCATAACCACCCTCTGTACTTGTCCGGACTGGGCAGGAAAATCGACCGCTGGCCCAACAGGAGAGGCAGCCCGTGCTGGCTCAGAGCTATCATCAACACTGGGAAGCACCTCGTACCTGTTGCTAAGACGCAAGGAGCTAGCTGCACGGCCTGATCCCTCTTTCGCCTTCCGCCCAGTAGCTCGCGAACCCACCACTGTCTGCCACCCACTCTGAAGTGAGGACGGACAGGTCAGATGTTGCGTATCGGAAACTGCAGTGACATCCGGACCACCAGGGGATGGTGTCACAGGTCTCGTCACTGGCGCCCCGATGTCACCGCAACTTTGAGCATTAGCTAGAAGCTTATCGACGGCAGCCAACGCAGCTTCCAGCTGTTAACGGACAGCAGCCAACTCTCCTTGTGTCCGTTCACAACAAGCACAGTCCCTAGCCATATCGTACTGTGTATAAAATAGATATAAGATCTCAAATGGCGCTACTGAGTTTGAAAATATGAAACACTAAAAGTTGGTGTGCAGATTTCTCACTGAACTCTGAAGCCGCAAGCTATTAAACAGAAATAAATTTATGCACACGGAAAATTTACACAAGGAAGCCCCCCTACACAAGGATATTCGCAAGACTTACGCAAAAAAACTACGATCAATTTTCTAAGCACTAGTCTATACAGTAAAATACACACGTACAGAAATATATGAACAAAAAACAAAGACTAAATTAATTTACAGTTTATCGCACAAGTGCTGCTGTTGCTCCGCTGCGCGTCCTCTCGGCTCGGAGGCTGCCGCTACACTCTTATTGAAAGGGAAGATGAAACAGATGTAAATGCGATGGGAGGTACGACATTGCGACAAGAATTTTCAGAGCACTGAAAGACTTAAATCGAAATAAGGCCCCTAGAGTAGGCGACATTATTTTAGAATTATTGAGCTCCTTCAGAGAGCCAGCTACAACAAAACAAATCCGCATGGTGTGCAAGATATACGAAATAGGTGGATCACTTTAGGACTTCAAGAAGACTGTAATAATTCCAATTAAAAAGAATCATGTACTGACAGATGTGAATATTAACTAACTGTCAGTTTAACAAACCATGGTCACAAAATACTGAATGAATTATTTACGGAACATAGGAAACACCAGTAGAAACCCACTTTGGAGAATATCAGTTTGGGTATTTGGGTAATGTAGGAACACCAGAGGCAGTAGTGACGCTATGATTTGTCTTAGAAGATAGGTTAACGGAAGGCAAATCTATGTTTGTATATTGGTAGATACATACAAAGCTTTTAACAGTGTTGACTGGACAAAATACAGCAGGGATACAATACAAGGACCGGTAGGTTGCCTAAAACTGGTACACAAAAGAGTGCTGTCGCAAGAGTCGAAGGACATAAAAGCAGTCTTTGAAAAGCGACTGAAATAAGATTGGTAGCCTATCCAGACATGATGTAATCTGTACATTGAATAGACAGTAAAGAAAAAACTGATGAAAAGCGAAGTCGAGAAGATATAAAATGCATACTGGATATAGCACAAAAAAAGAAAAAAAATCGGAAAAAGAGGAATTTCTTAACATCTAATGTAAATTTATTCGTTATGAGGTGTTTTCTGAAGGTGTTTGTCTGTACTGTAGCTTGAAACAGAAGTGAGACGTAAGCGATAAGCAGTACAGACAAGAAGAGAATAAAAGCTCTGAGGCGCTACGTAAGAGTGATGAAAATCAGAAGAGTAAAAGGATAACTAATGAGTCAGTACCGAATGGTATCGGGGAAAAAAGAAATTTATGGCTCAACGAGACTAAAAGAAGGAACCGGTTGTTAGGACGCATACTGAGTCATGAAGGAATCATCAGGATTGTAATGGAGGGACGTATGGGGAATAAAAATTGTAGAGAGAGACCAAGGAATGGAAGTAAGCAGGTTCAGATGGATGCAGCTTGCAGTAGTTATTCGGAGATGAAGAGGCTTAGATAGGAAAGAGTAGCGTGAAGAGCTACATCAGTATAGTGTTCGGACTAAAGACTACAGCAACAACTACTGCTGCTTAGTCTAGCATTTCCGTAGGCATGATATGTATGAACTAGTGACAATCTGCTCCAATTCACCATACTCGCAGTAGAACACATACTAGAAAATTTTTATCAAGTATTAAATACCAGACGTTTAAAACGCGTGTTGAAGAGAGCTTACAGCTATCGTATAAGTTTCCCGTATATCCCTATGTGACAGTTCTGACTTTTAAAATAACAGGAACCCGTAAAGGAAGCCTCATCTGTCAATAAATAGTGTGAGGGGAAGTTACCATCACTATCACTCCAATCAAGAAGCCATCGCACAGTTCCCATACGAAGTGCGAAGTTAGTTGGTAATTGTAGCGGCCTTCCCTGAAAATCTTATAAACGTATTTTGCTCTCCTGAAACAACCTCAAAACGATTACTTGGCCATGTACCCACAGCAAGAGCAACATGACATCGTCAAAGTTCTCACATCCCACATTCCTCCACCAACACGCTCACGACGAAGATTCCCCGTTCCCTGAAGGTGCCGATACAGTGCGGCGGAGGTACTGTTATATGGATGTCTCCACCTGGTCGTGTATGCGACGGGCGTCAGTTCCACAGCTCCTCGTCTCATCTCACCATAAGAAATGTCATGTTACTGACCTAAAATAATTAGTAATACGTACCACATTCAGAAGCTCACAAGGAAACTATTAGTACCAAGACACACAACCAAATTAGATACAGAACAGTGGTTAACTACAATGCGCTGCGTAACATGGACAGCCTTACTCATACGGATAATCCACAAACATCGTGTTAAAAGGAGTACTTTTCCCATCCTACCAGATCTACCGCTTCATGATTGAGTTCCTGAAACACCATGAATGTCACTAAAATTCTTGACATTACTCTCTGGATTTTCTCATTGAATCCATACAAAGGAGATAAGTTACGCTTCTTAGTATTACGTAGCTATACCATTCCTGATTACCAAACATGAAAAGTACTACCCTCCGTGAAGCCGCTCTTATTATTACGGAACTGTATGTCGTAGCGTATTATTGTGTGAATGTTAATTTAACTGCAACTGTATCCTTACGCTTTTTCGTCAAAACCGACCTAGTCTCTCGCACTGGATGAGCAGTTTACTGCTGATGTGATGTTACGCTCCACTGGAAAGCGGAAACATCGCAATGCCTGCGCATCGTCGGGTAAAATGACGTACAGATACTTTCTGAGAAGTGCAGGATACGAATGCAGAAGCGTGTGAACTCAGTTGGGCCCAAATTGCAAAGCGACCACCACTAAATGATCGTATTTTCTGGGTACCTCATTTTGCTGCAATAATCTCGTTGTGTCACACCTGTAGATCGACGTTCTCAGACAGGGAAAGAGAGAATGTGCGAGTAGTAAACTGCTCATACCTTGCCAACGAGCTGTTCCATTTTGGTTAAACTTGTTACAGAGGAAGGACACAACGTATAATTTAAAAGACGTTATGAACTAACTTGTCTTGAGAAACAGCTCTTTCGTGATGAGAGCCATCTTCCATTTTTGGGTTGTGTAAGTTTCCCTATGCCACCTAAAAGTTCTTACGCTTTACAAGCGTTATTTCGCTAGTCTATAAACTAATGAGACAAAAAATTATAACCACTTGCTTAATAGCGTGCCATTGAAACGCAATACAGCATCGATTCTGCTTGGCATAGATTTTACAAGTCCTTGGTAGGTTTTCGGGGGCATGTGTCACAAAAAGTCTACGCACAGGTCACGTAGTTCCCCTAAATTAGGGGCCAGTGTTCTGTGGGCGTTGAGATAGCACCCGATAACTTTCCGTATGCGTTTAATCGGGAACTGCTCAGGCGAATTTGGTGAAATACATCAACATCAGTTTACTTTCATGCTCCACAAATCACTGTAACACAGTTCTGGCTTTTTGAAACAGACAATATTATTCTGCTGGAAGATTCATCGCTGTCGGGGATGACATCAAGCAGGGAAGGTTGCAAGTGATCAACGAAACTGTTCATGTAGTCCACAGCTGTCACGATGAGTTCGATTACTATTCCCATGGAAGTCCAGGTGACTTTTCCATTTATCGACGGTCCAGTCTCAATGATCCCGTTCTCATCACTGCACGAACATGGGAACACGTAGGGATCATCTTTCACGGAGCCCAATGTTCAAGAAAATGCCTTGAACTGAGTACTTCTCAATACTCGTGGCTGCATCAATATTGTACTCTGTCGTCAGATCTGACGCACATCGCCGCCCATTCTGCTTTACGAAGAATTACGCCACGAGCCTCCAAGTTCTGTAACGAGAGGTGGACACCCAACACATTGTCGCCTACTCTTGGTTTCATCGTCCTTCGACCATTTTTCATGGCACTCACGTCATTAGCACTCGAACAGCCGACCACCTACGCCGTTTCTGAGGTGTTCTTTCTCATGCGCCGGTTCCTAACAATCTGACCTTTGTCAAAGTCGCTTACGTGAGAGGATTTCCCCAGTTGCGGCCCGTGTAGCTGCTACAATTGTTACCCACTGGCTTCCGCTCCGCTTATGCCCTTTCCTTACCGCAACGCCACCAAGCAGCATTCAGCCTCGCTGTGGGCAGTGTCTTAAGATTTTGACTCAACAGTGTATATGATACAAAATACATTTGCACTTCATAGCCCGTTTTTTTTTTATTTATTTGAAGGCTGTTAATCATCTTATGACTGTGAAAACTTCCTTGCACCCAACGAGCACCGGCGAGTGACATCCTAGTGAGTAACTGGAGACGTCACTTGAACATTACAAAGCCACAAGTCTTAGAAAACGTACCTCTACCGAGTGACAACATGATTATTTCTTTGGTTTCCTGGTGTGACAGATATGGCAAGTCTGCAGGTGTCTGTTGGAGATGACGATTAACTTTCTTTGCCAAAAGAGAAACGTGAATCCAAACTGTCTTCCGACAACATACCGTCGAAGCATCATCAATATAACACGCATTTTCGTCTTCTTTATTTTCGTCAGTGGTACGACGCTCGGTCTCTTGGTACAACGTTAAAATGAGACATTTTAAAGCGACGGAAACTTGAGATCTGCTTCTAAAGTCAGAAACAACTCGCGGTGCCTTTGCAATGGTAAACCGTATATGGAATGTTAATCTTCTCCTTTATAAATGTTATTTCTTTTACATTGCATTACAGCACACGTCTCTCGATTGTGTAAAGAAGTCAAAGACATACATTTAATATAATATAAGGGCAATGCTAAGAAATAGCTTAACCTCACGTTAAGTGATAATGCTAATTACAAAATCACGTAAAACAATAACTTTGAGACTTTTTGTGGAGATACTCTTCAATGGACTCCAAGTTGCCTAACACGAAGTTCTTTAATTAAGTCTTAAGCTCCACGAAGTTAGCTACAATGTTTACACGTTGAAGACATGAAAAGTTTATTTGGTTCTAGTGTTATACCCACGCTTTTCATTGTATTTTGAGAAAAGAGAAGTGCTGATAATGACGAGGCACATTAATTATGTACATTTTTTGTGGAAGATGTCAAATTAACAGAATTCTGAAGTGGTCTTTGTAAGACATCAAAAACATATGTTTTTTAATTTTTTTATTTCATGGAATCATGTAAGAAAAGCTATTCAGCTATGAAATAAGTCATTGCGTACGCCGGCCTGGGTGGCCGGGTGGTTCTAGGCGCTACAGCCTGGAACCGCGCGACCGCTATCGTCGCAGGTTCGAATCCTGCCTCGGGCATGGATGTGTGTGATGTCCTTAGGTTAGCTAGGTTTAAGTAGTTCTAAGTTCTAGGGGACTGATGACCTCAGAAGTTAACTCCCATAGTGCTCAGAGCCAAAGAGCCAATTGAGCCTTTTTTTTTTTTTTTTTTTTTTTAGTCATTGTGTGCATATTTCCCAGAGCGCCGATTGAAAAAAATCACGAAACAGCATATTTGTGATGGTAACTCGAAATGAAAACTAAAATAGCGAAGCAGAAAGATCTAAAACACTCTCAGGAATTCCGTTACAGAAAAACCATAAACCTTATATTTGAAAATCTGGAGTTGACCATTAATATCTTTCACTTTTTCTGCACACTACTGCAATGGTGAACTCACAGGGTACTTAGTACACACTCATTTATTTATCAGGTTCCGTGGGACAATGCGAGCCACAACCATTTGGTCATGGGACCAGTTGGTACATATTTTTCAGAACGCTCATCAGAAAATTTGTTAACAAAGACTTAAATAATTAATAGAACAGGAAAAACAAAGCGTACGCGAATATATAACACATTAAAGAGAAAAGTTCTCAACTGCTGTGACGAAAGCCTGCATTTAATCAAAGGAGTGTGTCACAAGGAAACATATCAGAAAAATGGCTCTAAGCACTGTGGGACTTAACTTCGGAGGTCATCAGTCCCCTAGAACTTAAAACTAATTAAACCTAAGTAACCTAAGGACATCACACACACCCACGCCTAGAATCGCTCAGCCACTCCGGCCAGCGGAAACATATCAATTCGAATTTGAGTACACGAGGTTTATGATTCAATTTCTTTTTCAGTTGGCCGGCCGAAGTGGCCGTGCGGTTAAAGGCGCTGCAGTCTGGAACCGCAAGACCGCTACGGTCGTAGGTTCGAATCCTGCCTCGGGCATGGATGTTTGTGATGTCCTTAGGTTAGTTAGGTTTAACTAGTTCTAAGTTCTAGGGGACTAATGACCTCAGCAATTGAGTCCCATAGTGCTCAGACCCATTTGAACCATTTTTTTTCTTTTTCAATTTTGTTGGAAACCTACTGGAAATGAAACCTGCTGAATGGAGCACAATTTTCTGTGCAGTGCTTAAGTAAGTACCTACATCTGCATGTATGTGATTACTCTGCTATTCACAATAAAGTGCCTGGGAGAGGGTTCAATGAACCACCTTCAAGCTGTCTCTCTACCGTTCCACTCTCGAATGACGCCCGGGAAAACCGAGCAGTTAAATTTTTCTGTGCGAGCCCTGATTTCTCTTATTTTATCGTGATGATCATTTCTCCCTATGTAGGTACATGCCAACAGAACGTTTTCGCAATCGGAGGAGAAAACTGGTGATTTAAATTTCATGAGAAGATCCCGTCGCAAAGAAAAACGTCTTTGTTTTAATGATTGCCACTCCAATTCACGAATTATGTCTGTGGCATTATCTCCCCTATTTCGCGATAGTAGAAAAGTTTTTCGATGTCATCCGTCAGTCCCACCTGATTCGGACCTCACACCGCACAGCAATACTCAAGGGTGGTGTAAGCAGTCTCTTTACTAGACCTGTTGCACCATCTAAGTGCTCTGCCAATGAACCGCAGTCTTTGGTTTGCCCTACCGGCAACATTATCTATGTGATCGTTCCAATTTAGATTATCCAAGTGTACAACAATATCGTTTTTTACATCTAGCGTTCAACGAATGACTGTTGCAGTTTCTTTTGTAGAAGTGAATGTTGTCAACATGAAATCCCACGATGGAATACATGGACAGGAATGACAGAACTAGAGTTCAAAGACATCGGAACAACAGCCAACTAGAAGTTCGTGAACTGAAACGGTAGATCTGTTTGACCTCCCGTTTCTGGGCTAAGAATATTCTTGATGAGTGTACATAGCTGTCTCAAAATATCACACCATATGAGATAACAGAGTGAAAGTAATCAAAATAAACAAGCCTTCGTGTTTCATTGTCAGAGATAATGGAGATCATTCATACAGTGACGAAAGCAGCATTCAGTTTCTGCAGATCTTCAACGTGATACTTACTACAATGTTTTGCATCTACCCTCAGTGCTAAGAATCTAAAATGGCCGACCTCATTGACTGTTTGACCACCTTCTGACAGTAAAATTTCGCTTTTACAAGAGTTCCGTGTCACAGCCCGCAATGCCTTGCGCTTTGTTATAGTTAAACGTTGATCATTTTTCTGAAAGATCATTTATATTACGTTCCACTTCTTAAACCATAACGCTTGCCTCATCAGCAAATAGAACAATTTTTGTGTCATCTTTCATGCTTAGTGGCAGATCACAATAGAACCAGAACGGAACCCCATGGCACATCCCACTTTAAATGACCACGCTGACAATTTTTAGTTAGTGCAATGGTTAATTAATTAGTTTCTAAGAGTAAACTTTCATTAAAGACATCTGTGTTGGAACTCCGAAGTCTCGGGGTATGACATTTTCATCAGTAATGCAAACGTGTGAATTCAAAACAATTATAGTATTTTTTAAACAGTAAAATTTTCTGTATATGAACCATCGAGTCATGTATGTCCTTCGAATATTTTACTTCTTACGGCGAGACAAAGAAAGCAGATCTATTTCGAGTAGTTCGGCCAGGTGTGTACGCATACGGCAGGACGGGAAAAGAGTTGTAGGAAGTCAGCGAGATATTTGTGCACGTGAGATGTAGTGGGTTATATTTAGCGACTCACGTGCGGCGGCGACGGCTGCACGCGACGGCTGGCCTTGACCCCTTGCTCACGCGGCGCGCCACACGCCCGTTGCACAACTCGCTGCAGACCCGCCCGCAAGGACACTTTCATCGCACGCCCCTTACGTAAACCCCGCAACACAAGTCTGCATTACGACACTCCCGCCACCTAACGAATTCGCTGTTATTCGCTTACATTAACGCTCCTTGCGTCAACGTGTCACGTGGCTCCCTAGTTGCTGCGTTCACTCTGCAGAAACTCATATAGCAAGTACACAACACAGTTCACGTGATCATCTGTTGGGCACCACAAAGAGCTGCGATTAGTTGCTTCCTGAATAGCTTTGTCACATCCAGTTTTCAGAAAATCGTGGCTCAGGGACTGATGGTCTAAAAAATCTACGGTAGAAGGACCTAAAAGTCGGGACATAAAGAAATGATAGAGAGTAGAAGCAGATATAAACTTTCAGTCATTACGTAAGTATTTCCTTTAATATATTATGAGCAATGCTGATACACTGGCATAACTACACCTACAGCAGAAATATAGATTCCCCTTACAGTTTCTTGCTTGAGAAGTTGTTGTGATAACTTAAACAAACATCATAAAACTACCTCGACCCTTCAATGCATCCATCGACTGCGTCTTTGCTAAAATTTTTGGCCTATGATAATAAATAGAATGTCATTAGCCACGCGCATGAGACGAATGCAATTCATGGGGCATTTAGAAAGAATGGATTCAAAGAGGTTAACGCACAATATCCATACATTTTTTAAGAACAAAACTGCAAGACCAAACTGGTACAAACAGACGGAAAAAGACCTGAGAGAATTAGGGTCTCCAAATCTACATGACAGAAATGAAATCATAAAAATTACAAGCACACGGGGTTTTGAGGAAGAAGGAAGAAAAACTAACCGACTTACCTGGTCTGCGCAACGAAAACTAGCCCATTTCTAACGTATAAAGGAATATACTGGGCGAAAAGGAAGGCCAACAGATGTTGGTTCACGCGTGTTCCTAAGTGATCCATCCGCGAAGAAGAAGAAGAAATAGAATGTCGTGTGACTAGGGCCTCCTGGCGGGTCGACCGTTCGCCGCGTGCAGGTCTTTCGATTTGACGCCACTTTGGCGACTTGCGCGTCGATTGGGATGAAATGATGATGATTAAGACAACACAACACCCAGTCCCTGAGTGGAGAAAATCTCCGACCCAGCCGGGAATCGGACCCGTGCCCTTGGGATTGCAATGGTGTCGCGCTGACCACTCAGCTACCGGGGCGGACGGCCCATGAAAATTGTGTTTATATACACGTATGTTTGGACACGTGAGGTACAAATAAAGACTGCAATTTTCTGCTAAAAAATAAAGTCATTTTCTGAGTCATAAATTCGTCTGCAAAAATCCGTACTAAAACCAAAAAAGGCCATTAAAGTGACATAAAGAAACACAGGCACAATAATGAATTGTATGCTTTGTGTTTCTTAGGAACGCTAATGAATCTTCAAAAGGTAGGACTGGATGATGCCGGCCGGAGTGGCCGTGCGGTTCAAAGCGCTACAGTCTGGAGCCGAGCGACTGCTGCGGTAGCAGGTTCGAATCCTGCCTCGGGCATGGATGTGTGTGATGTCCTTAGGTTAGTTAGGTTTAATTAGTTCTAAGTTCTAGGCGACTGATGACCTCAGAAGTTAAGTCGCATAGTGCTCAGAGCCACTGGATGATGTTTGGGCTTCTTAGTGCAGTTAATTGATATAACGAACTAACATGTAGTTTCATTCTAATAATTTGTACTTTTGTGTTTCGGAATAGACATATACACTGTTAATTACTTACCAATCGTATTTCCACTGGCTAAATGAATTGAGAACGTCGGCAGGTGTTGTTACGACACATAAAAGTCACAAAAAACGTTGTCAAGAAAAGATGAAGTGGGCGGACGTGAGGGGCCATGGAATGGAAGCATTAACCCTAGGACGCCCAAGCCTTTTTTTTCTAACTTGGATGCCTAAGGGGTGGAGGGGGGGGGGGGGTTCGGCGAGCCCACAGGTATTAAATAAGTTTACTGACGAAAAATTACAACTTTCAAAATGGTTTATGTATTTTAACTAAGGCATCGGCTTATAAATGTTGTTAATTGTTATAAATATTGGATTGAGTGAATAAAAAATTGACATATTACAATACAAGATAGAGATGTGTTCATATACAATAGACTACTCTGAGTCCTCAATTTCAAGGCAAGAGACACACTTCACAATTTTTCTGAACGTGTGCTACACACATGTTTATGACACTGTCCAGAATACTGTTTTGGTTTACTTAGATTGTTGTACTTCTGCATCTTTGTTTTAGCTTCTCCTACACAAATATGGCACCGACCTTTCCCTGCAGGAGGCTGAGGTGCTTCTGTTGTCACTTCTTTGATTTTCTTTTGTAAAATAGTCTCCATTGATTTAACAATTTGGTTAGATAACCCTCTTGCATTGGCATTTCTTTCTTCTACCTGCAATTTCACTAGTTCCATCCCAGCTTGCAGAAGATAAAGTTTCTGTTTGTTGTTTTTCTTTTAATTCCATCTTGGATGTTGCTGGATGAATATGGTGGTTGCATTGATAGCACAAACGTCGATGAGAGAGTAAAATACAAATAGAGGCCATCTATTTGATCCCCTCTTACAGGTCTACATATGCGCCATTTGATCAATGGTATCAATTCCACCTTTAGTGGCATTATAATATGCATTTATCTCGGTTTTATTCTTCTCTCCTCCAACAGGGCCTTTATCTTGGTGAATTGTTGACAACATCGCTAAGTTCTTACTAGGTTTCGTTTTTGCTGTGTAGGACACCAAAGTACCTGGAGGCCTACGTGTTGGGAACTGCACTAACTCACTGTAAGTTTACAAGATAAATAACAGCTGACCGACCTCAACAATCACTTTCTCTGAAAGTAAACCGATTGTTGTGAATATCAAGAATACCAACCAACAAGAAACTAACTTACATTGTTGTGGAGATGAGAAATACGAAATCCTACTAAGAGAAATTTTCTATAGCATGGAAGCCTAAGGGGTGGGGGGGGGGGGGGTGGTTTGTTGGACCCATAATAAGTATATTTATTTTTTTCTTTCAAAGCAGGAATTTTCTATAAAATATATTGACACTAGCGTTTCATAAAATAGCCAACAAACAATAACTCAAAGGGAATATGTAGTATGAAAGTTACTTGGGCAAAAGCAGGGGACATAAAAGAACTGTGGGTTCAACGAACCCCCTCCCCCCTCCTCCCCCCCACCCTCTTAGACGTCCTAGGGTTAACTGGCGTGCCAGGAAAGTCGTGGGCGAGTGGTTGTTTGCGTGGGGGTGTTAATGGTAGGAGGAAGTTGAAACACTTTTGAGACAAAAAAGGCGTGACGGTAATAATGAAACAGTTGAAGCCACGCGATTGGGTGGTTCGAGCCTTACAGTTCGGGCACTCGCTGAGACGTCTCTCTAGTTCATCGGCTGTCAGCGATCTCTTCGCACATGGAATTACAGCATTTCCGGTTACAGCCATGACGCGTTGAGAACTTGAAGTACTCGTCCTGCGTGAAAGTAACGCGGGACAGGTCACGACAGGGCAGGTCACGACGCCCCTAAAAGTCGGGAAATTTCTAAACGCCGCCATCTGTGACACTGCGTGAACTGCTGAGTCCGGGCTGTATTCCCCCGTCCGGGTCAGTTGCAGCTACCTCACCTCTCAGCGCTTCTCCCCTGACTGTATTTATTTTTTCCTTACTGGGTGATCTGATGTTCATTTGTGCACATAAGCACCTTCGAACTTTTATTCCTTACACTGAATTTTTTTAAAAAAAGTAAGTCCTTTCTTTCGTTGACGCGGACCACGATTTGTCGCAGCAAAGCTGCAGCGTTTATCCACATACAATTGTTGTAAGTTCCGGTAGTGAAAGGTCATTTCATTCTTAGAATTTAGTCAGAAATGGGTGGATGAAGAATGGAATGTTATACATTGCGTAACTTCGAGTACATTTAAGGTGGAGCACTAACACAGTTGGAGAAATCCTGGGAGCGAAAGCGCGCTTGTCGCTTTATCGGAGCCATCGTGGCATTCAAGAGGTAGACATATTTATCATGACCTTCCAGGATTATAAAAAATTGCCAATAGCCAATATGGCAAATATTACATCGAACAATGTGAAAGAGCTTTCATGAAGCGCTTCAGGAAATGTATAGGCTGCTACAGACAAGGTAAAAATAACAAATTCACTGTCGCTGTCAGAACCACAACTCCAGTCACCCAACGTCTCTAGGAGGAAATTTCAGACTGCTACACTTCTCAGATAAGGGCATGACGCTAGACCTTACGGATGTGGTAAGGATTTGTGTATATAAACTAAAAGACACGGGCAACATCAGTAATAATGCCTTTTGAACTAATTTATAGTCCCCCGTCCTATAAAATGCCCAGAACACGCACGAATACATTTTTATTCTCATCCACTTCCTTTCAGATAAATAATAATTATAAAAAAGTATGATACACAGTGTCCCACCGGTTCAGTCACCAAAAAGGATGATGCCATAATAAACTGCGTTACAGTACTTCCATGTTACACAAAAAAAAAAAAAAAAAAAAATCCTTCAACATCCACTAACTCTCAAATCACAGCAAACTGTAGCGTCTGCGACAAGACATATTGTTCATTTCAAGCCTATACCCTAGTGGTTCTCAAACCGTCGGGTGCCACCCACAATGTCAAAGGGCAAAGGGGGAGAAGGGGAAACGCGAATGGCATGCAAGGGGCGCGATAATTTCGAAAAACCACTCTTAGTAACAAACAATTACGTTTATTTTTTCCTTGGAACAAAGAAGATGCGGTTCATCTGGACTTACCTTTGCTCAACGTCGATGTTATGTCAGACGCGGTCGACAATAATGAACTGCGGTCACATTTTTAGTATTGTTTGAAATGACTGGGAGCGCTGGACGACGTCGGCCGTTGGAGGAATGGCCCGTTGTCGGCTGCACTATGACTTAACTGTCGTGCACAGTGCAAGCTTTGGCTCGTGTATCTCGATGCCTCCTTGTTGTCTTTCAGACTTCGTAAGGTAGACGAGATTGCAGTATGAAGCGGTTTGGTTCCTGATTAGTGACATACATGAAGACAACCTTGTTCCATCAATTGGCAGAGGGCGGGAGAGGGGGGTGGGGGGGGGGGGGGGGGGAGATGCTCCATGGGGCGAAACGAGAAGGTATGAGAACTATTTATTGCCAGGTTTCACGAAACTCCAGTCGATGTTGAAGAACGTCCTCAATGTGTAATATTTTTAATCACTGTATCTGCTGATATACAGCACTATTTTCTGCCCTATAGTACTGTACGGCTCAGAAAGCTGGACGCTTACAAAGAATGAAAGAGAAAAACTGAATGTATTCGAAAGAAAAGTAATGAGAAAAATCTGGGGGCCTGTGTTGGAGAATGGCGTATGGAGAATTCGAAAGAACAATGAAAGAATGCATTTGAAGGAACTCTCCTGGCAACAAGACCACTGGGCCGACCTCGTACAATGTGCCAAGATGACATCGCAACATTAGGAATTTCAATAGGGTGGAGAGAGGCTGCGAGAGATAGAAGACGGTGGAAGCAGATCGTTGATGCAGTGCGTGGTCTACAGGGCCTGTGATCGCTGAGAAGAGAGAGAGAGAGAGTAACTGCTGATAGCATGTATCCTAACAAGTTAACCCAGAAGAACTTTTCCAAAACGACGATTGTGACTTCTATAACCCCTTCAGGCTCTTACCAGATTTCGTATAGAACTGCTAAATGCAAGATACCAAACACGGTTGTAGAAACTCTGCTTTTACCAGCAGCAATTCATATACTATCAACTAAGTTTCATGCCTAATATGTTCAATAGTTGCAAAGTATTCCTTCTCTTTCTCATCAAAATGGCATAACATGGAACTGGTGCATTGAAGTATGCAAAGTTCAAGCTCGCTCAATATCTGAATTCATGGTGAATTGCATGTGAATGTTAAAGCTCTAGCTCCTGATCCATTATGGATTTGCTGCATGATACATCGTGAGGCTCTGGCCGCTAAAGCACTTAGCCCAACTCATCATGAAGTGATGCTAACGGTTATGCAAAAAGTTTAAATAGGTATTATTAAGCCAAATCTATTAATTCAATGCTTATTAAAGTGCTATGTGATGAGAGAGTTGCTAAACACACTTAGTTGCTCTTTTTAAGTAGTGCTTGATCTTTCCTGGGGTAATGTACTAAAAAGAACGTCTGAACTGAAGAATGAAGTATTCTTTTTCTTAAAGGAGAAAAATCAATCTGTGGCAGAAATATACTTAACGCTTCACTTCAAGGTAATCACCTAATTGTACAGTCTTTACATGAAAAAGTAAAGGCGTTAATATACAAATGAGGGCAGTGGCAAAACGGAATGGAAAGTGACATTCTAGATATGTTCCTAACTCTAGTGTCCCTTTAGGAACGCAGATAATCCAAGACATGTAATGAAGATAAACGACTGACTTCCTCATCATCTTGCAACACTAAAAGTAAACAGCGAAAAATATTTGAATGACGATTTTGATAAATTTAATTGGATTAAAAAATCGGTTCAAAAATGCTCCTGGACTATCATTTCTAAATATAAAATTGCAAGAACAACTTATTAATCTCACTTGTGATACTTCACTGAAGAGTAAAATTAGTGCATTGTCTTTGTTGGAGGTTTGGATATTACCAAGAAATTTCCTACGCTGAGTCAAAATGCTATGAAAATCCTGATACCTTTTGCGATAACATACTGGTGCGAGACCGGTTTTTTAGCTTTGTCAGCTATGAAGTCAATAACCGTTCAAAGCTAAATGTAAGCAAAGAACTCCGAGAGGCTGTTTCTGCTACTGCACCATTTCTCAAAAGCAAGCTCATCCATTACACTAAAATTTGTAATTTAAATTTTTGATGCTTTTGAAATTCTTGTTTGCTGATTTGTGAATATTGTTCAGTTTATAGTTTTTAAATAAATGAAAATGTGATACTGATAATTTTTACGTATTTCCGTTATAATAATTCATGTAGTTTTGTTTTGTGTTGCGTAAAATCCGTCTAAATTGAACTTGATAAAACAAAGAATAAGGCAAACACAGTATTAAAAAATACTATATCTGTCAATTCACTTTTAAAGCGCTAGGTGATAGCAACGCAAAGAATGAGTTTTGCGACATAAACGGAAGTTGGTAGGCATATTTCTACATCTGAAAGTTGACGTCTGTTTAAATTTCAGGCCATTCGCGTAACAGTGATCCTAATGGGCTACAAGAAGGATGCAAATCAGGTTCGCTTTAAATATGCGCTGTATCGGTCGTGAGAGTTAATTGCCTTTGAGACTGGACGTGATGAATTGATGTTAGTCAAGAATGCCTTTAAGACGACAAAGACGCAATTATCAGCACCTCACTGAGTGTGTAAGAGGTCGTGTAATAAGGCTACGAGATGCTGGATGTTCGTTCTGCGATACTGCAGGAAGACATGGCAGGAATGTAGCCACTGTACATGAGTGATGGCAGCGGTGGTCACGAGAAAGTTCGGTGGCAAGAACACCGGACTCCAGATGGCCACGTGGCATTGCAGAGGGAGTGCAGAGAGACACGATCATCGTGTTCGGTGAAGGGCTGTGGCACATCATACTGCATCTGTAACAGCAACATGTGCAGCACTTGGCACCAAAGCGACACAACGAACTGTTACAAGTCGGTTTCTTTAAGGACAGCTCCGAGCCAGATGCGATGTAGCGCGCATTCCACTTACTCCAAATCACCGCCATTTGCGACTTCAGTAGTGTCAAGCTAGAGCTCATTGGAGGACAGGGTGGAGGTCTGTTGTGTTTTCGATTAAAGCTGGTTCTGCCTCGCTCCCAGTGATGGCCGTGTGTTGGTTAGAAGCAGACCACTTGAGGGCCTGCAACCAACCTCTGCGCGTGCCTGACGCACTGGACTTCTACCTTGAGTTATGGTCTGTGGTTCGATTTCGTATGACAGTAGCATCACTCTCGTGGTTATCCCACGCACCCTGGCTGCAAATTTGGTCGCCATTCAGCTCATTCGAACTGTTGTGCTGCCATTCGAGAACAGCATTCCATGTGGGCTTTTCCAACGGGATAACGCTCGCCCACATACCGCTGTTGTAACCCAACATTCTCTACAGAGTATTGACATGTTGCCTTGACCTGCTCGATCACCAGACCTGTCTCCAGCCGAGCACACATGGCACATCGTCGGATGACAACTCCAGCGTCATCATCCACAAATAGCAAAATAAAAAGCAGTCGCGCGGTTCCGGACTGAAGCGCATAGAACCGCTCGGCCAGCCACAAACAGCATTAACCGTCCCTATACTGACTGACCAAGTGCAACAGCCATGGAACTCTAACCCACAAGCTGACATTCGGCACCTGTACAACACAAAGCACGCACATCTGCACACTTGTATTCAACCTTCTGGGGGTTACACTAGTTGTTAGCGTACCAGCATTTCACATTTGCAGTGGCTTATCACGCGCTTATGTTAACCTATGGTCTGCGATGATAGTCATTTAAATATGTTACCAAGAAAAATGCATTTAAGAAATTTCATTTTTTCGTGTTGCAATTGTTTTCCGTCTGTGTAAAATAGTGCTGGGGGCAGGGGGGGGAACTGATAATATTTTTTTTCGTCAAGGGGGCCCCAGAGGAAAATTAAAATTTGAGAACGTCTTGTGGCTGCAGATTATGGTGAAGATATTCGTTTGAGACCAAGATCTTTCGAAAAACAGCATCTAGAAGCAAGAAGCTGATCTGTTACTCGCGAGCTTACACAATTCTACCATCTATAACATGATCGTCAACGGGATACTAATCCCTGGCCTTCTCTTTCTTTCTTTTTTTATGGACATTGGTGTTTAGTGTTATTTCTGACTATATGTGTGCCTAAAAACTTCCAGAAAAGGGCTCTACATAGTAAGTACAGAATATTTTAACTCAACTAATGAAGCCTGGACGCAAGTGTCAGTAGAATGGATATTCTATAGAATGTGCGACAATTTAGGATATAGCTTTGTAGTACAATTGCTTGCATAAACATAGATTTTTTCCGTTGTCCTTCGTTTGGAATTCCTGTATGTTACTGTACCTGAATATGAGTGTAACCATAGTAAACTAGTAGTGCAGTGCTAAGTAGCCATCACTAAATGGTAGTTAGCAAATAATTTGCTGCAAATTTATATATTTGCAAGAACTGCTTCATGTAAGTCACGCAAACTCTAAATCAGGATGATCTGAAACCCGATGTTCTGCAGGAGAAGGAGCGGCTGTGTAACCCTTTTGAACACCAGGCTGTACCCCAGTGCCAAGGGATAATTTCATAACCCGTATATTGTATCTTTAGGTATTCTACCAATTTATGACTTACGTATAAATTTTATGTATAAGCTTATGTGTCGCACTATTACCAAAGAATCAAGAACTGACGAAAGCTGGGAAAGGTACGGAGTATTATGTTGGGAACGGATGTAATGGGGAACGGTTGTAATGGGGAACGGGTATAATAGTTACCAGTCATTACGGAATTAACGAAATCGCAATCTACGGAATTTACTACAAGTAGCTGAAGAATGATCTTAAGGTTTGTTGTGGGGAAATTGAATAAAAAGGAAAATGCTGGCTGAGATTTATCGCTATCCCACAAAGCAAAACTTATCAATTGTACATTTACTAAAACATTCCATGAGGGACGAATAATAGCTACACAGTACAAATGCAGGTACAGCCGATTATTTATAACGAAAACAGCACATAGGATGAAACCAGGAATATGTTCTTTTACTTCGACATATCATGCCTTCAAGTCTAAAGTGTTAAGTGATCTCATAGTAGAAGACAGGATGATTGTGGGATGTTAAAGGACCATGCGATACCACACCTTCGCATTAAGTGTGCAAGGAAGCAAAAGAGCATGCTAATGAAATGTTACTGTTGTTACCGTCTTCAGTCAGAAGACTATTTTGATTCAGCCCTCTAGATTACTCTGTCCTATGCAAGCCTTTTAATTCCCGAATAACAGCTACAACCCACATCCATTTGAACTTTCATACTACATTTCTCCCTTGGTCTGTGTCAACAATTTTTACATCTCACACTTCGCTCCATTACCAAAGTAATGATTCCTTCAAGACTCGGGATTCATCCTATCAACCTTTTACTCAATTTTCGCCACAAGATTTCTTTCGTCCCGAATTTGATTCAGCACCTCTTCACTAGTTATTCGATCTGCCCTTGTAACCTTCGGAATTATTCTGCAGCGCAACTCTTCAAAAGTTTCTCTTTCCTTCGTGTCTCAGCTTCTTATTTTCCATGTTTAACATCCGTAAAACGCTACGCTCCAGATACATACTTTCAGAAACGACTTCCTAACCAATACATTTATATTAGATGTTGCCAGTCTCCTGTTTTTTGAAAATGATTTTCATGTTATTGTTAGTCTGCATTTTATGTACTGCTCACTTCGGCCATCATCAGTTATTTTGCTGATTGGTTGTTTCGCTGATGACAGCATCAAGCTCAACGCTGATCTTTCCTTTCCACTCCGGTACACAGAGCGCAGGCCACATGCGACAAGGAAAGTCTGCCTTCCGAGTTACAACATCTGCGCGAAACCTTTCGCAAGAAGGCTACTCGGAGACAAAAACAAGCTGCGCTCTCCAACTGAGCTAAAAGGACAAATAAAACAACCCATAAGAAGAAATCAAGCGAATGGCGTTTCTTCCTTACGCAGGGCCACCCACAACCAAGACTTCCAGGATAATGGAGAAGCACAACAGAAAAACAACTTAGTACTCAACAGTTACGATCAAGAAAATGGTTGGGTCAGTCAAAGATCAACCAGGGCTCGAGTCACCTGGCGTCTACATCATCAGCTGCCAGTGTGGCATGCAGTACACCGGCCAGACTCAGCAATGCATCTCGCAGCGCTGTTCAGAACATTCGAGGAGCGTTCGCCTCCACCAAACCGACAATTCACCAGTGGCAGAGCACAGCATCAACGATGGGCACATGTTTGTTTCCGAACAGACAACGGTGCTGTGCCGCGCCAACGGGTTCTGGCGCTGGGTCGTCAAAGCGGCAATGCAAATAAAAGAACGGGACGATCTTCTCAGTAGAGACAGTAGTTTCCAAGGACGCAGCCCCGAATCCTCCCGCAGTCAGAAAAATGGTACCGAATGTTCCCAAGCCCGAAAGGGTCTGAAAAACGATGGGAGCGAATCCTCCCCTTTGAAGCAGGTAGCAGATCCAAACGTTATGAATACTCCACGCAGGCAAAGGAAAGCATATGAAGTTACAGTAGAAGATGTAAAAATTTTTCGCCTGTATTGTGAGTATGTTTAAAAGTTTTTTCTATTATCTTATTTATATATTTATTTTTAGAAACTGGAATCATTTATAGCCTTGATTTCTTCATAATTAATTTATTAAAATAGCAAATCATGATTTCGCAACACATATTCTAACTCAGTGTTCATTTATGAGTTATGGTTACATTTCCAGCAAACCTATACATACAACAAATTGATAAGTGCCCGATGTCTGAATATAGGAGATGATTAAGAAAACTTAATTTGAATGGTCTATAGAAGTGCAATAGACGGCAAAAAATATTAGAAGCAGAGTTATAACATTCAGCACTTCAAGAAATCGGTGAATGTCAGGACTGGAGGAGTAGAACTGACTATTATATTTGCTATGGAAACTTTCGCAAGCATTAGTTGTTCGCTGTCTGTTACAACTTAGTTCTGCCCACATGGGTGGAGGAACGAGTGCATTCTCTTCTATGTAAGTTTCTACTAAATAGTCACAAAAGGCTTTCAATTTTTCCTATGCGGGTATCTCTGCCACGAAATCGTCAACAAAACAGTCGCCAACCGTATCAGGAGCCAGCATGGGAAAACCAAATATGTACCATAGAAACCTTCCAATTTCATTTTTTTCGTAATAGTCATGTGCAAGCCCCAATGTTTGTATTTTTTGCCACCAGCTCTGTGTTAAATGAAATTTCCATCCTTGGATGCGAATATCAGGCCAGACCTCACTTACAGCTTTCATTATGCTCTCTTCAAAGTCAGAAAACATTGTTGATGGCGAAAAGTTCAAACCTATATCACTACATTTATCAACAACGCTTTGAAATACATACTGATACGACGAAGTTTTCTTGTCGTTCAATAAAGAGAAGAACAATGGAATGTAATGGCAATTAACTAACCCAAGTATTGTAAACAACTAACAAAAAAACTTTGGACAGCACTTGAACGTACCATCGAGATATATAGATTCACTGTGCGTTAATGTTTTAAGGGTTGCAGAGTCACAGAATATGATCACTTTTTTCTCAGTGTTATTTTCTAATAAACACTGCAGCATACGTGGGCAGTTTTGGCAGAATTTTGCGCCTAGCTTTGTAAATAGACTTACGAAAATTGTTGACATCTCTCGTAGTTACATCTTGTGTATCTTCTCCTTTTAACTTCTGGTAAGTTATTGTTGACGGTCTCTCACAAATATCTTCTGCGGCCCTTCTCTTTAGGTCAGATATGATGTCATGCCTCTGAATTTTGTTATGAGGCATTTCTTCATGATTGTGCTCTTTTTGACACTCCACGACATCCAGTTCCTCAATAGAAATAGTTTCAACAAAACTTCCGCAGACTGTTGCCGCTGAAAGTAATGAAAAGGTTGCTGCCTCTTTTAGGGAACCACAGTTAGTCTGGCCTCTCCGTTGTGGCTGCATCTACAGTGCAGCTATTTCTATCACTGAGGCCCGTAGACCTCCTCGCCTCAGGAAGGTCCATCGTTCATGGGGCACCCTAGTGGAATAACACCTACAATTTTGAAACAAATGCGATCGCAATGTCTGAACATTGCTGGAAATATATTTTGTATCAGTCAATTCTTTGGATGGGTTTCGCTGTGCTACTTTAAGTAAAGTTGTGAAATAAGAAAACAAAGACAGAAACGTTCCACAAAAGCTGTTGATTTATATAAACAGATACTCTACTAATACGAAGACAACAGGGCGGATAGGAAATACGCCGATAGTAAATGGACAGTGATATGAAGGTACATGTCGAATAAACACATAATGCCAAAATTTCAGTCGGCATTTTACCAAGAAATGAATGAAACAATTCCAACAAATGAAAAGCTAAGCTCTGTTATACTGTGAGAAACATGTGACTGTTGAGTAAGTAGACACTCTGGCATACAGGCTTGTTTGGACCAAATTCTAGTACGTACGCCAAAAGACACAAATCAAAATTGCAATTATGTACAACAGCCCCAATAATTTATACAAACAGAAATGAGATAAATCTGTCAATAAAACAAAAGGCTGTTCTACAGATGATGCAAAAATGTATTCACGACGGCTTAAGTGAAATAAATCAGTATTATGGTAATATCTAAGAACAGAGTGGCTGAGAATAGAAGAATTAGAAAAATACATAGCCACGTTTCATATGTAGCTAAAAACTATTTTCAGCTAACTAAATCGTACTGTGAGTTTTAACGGGAGATCAGGCTGATTAGTTCACTCTTTTCATTACGGAAGGGTGACTAGTTAGCATTTCTTTTCGTAAGGAACGATTACATCTGTAATATGTCATACAGGAGACATTAATTTTCATTTTCTTGAGAGAATAGCGTAACAAGCTCGCCAAGGGATGTAATGATGGAGATACTGAAGATAGAGCTTGTTTCAGGGAGCGAGTGTATGAACAAATCTGGAATGTTAAAGAGAAAAGTATTAACTATGTAAACTAACAGTTCGTACTAAAAAAACAAAGCGGTATAAGTTTTCCAGTGCGTGTACAAGAAATTTGTGTGGACATTGCGCTAAACGTCTGCTCTGAAAGTTATCTTTAGCTGCTGGTGAGATAATCTACTGACAAGAGAAATGTGTTAATTCACTGACAAACAGGTCCAAACATTTTGAGTCTGTGTACATAGATACAGTAAGAACCCACAAGGCTATTTTAGAGTCATTGTTTGCTGGTGTTGAACGAAGAGATAAGAAAAGTAAGAAAATATTTCTGTTTAACAAGTGTGCGATAAGAACACGATTGAAAACACCATAACAGCCAGCAGTAAACGTTCGTTAGCGACAAACGGAATGTGAACGCAGCAAAAACAAGTATAAAGATATCTATGCAAGAAGAGTTCAATGAATTTTAAATTATAACCGTAACTGTCGCGTTTACAGTAAAAGCTTAAAACGTTTTGACCCTTCACCAAATCAGTTAATACAATTAAGTCATCTTACAGATGCTCATTTAGCGTGATATCATGAAAATGGAAGATGTCAAAATTAAGGCTAAAGTACTTAATTACGTCTTCTGAAATTTTTAATGAATGTTGACGCACTTCCGTGAAAGCTGACAGATGGAGTGTTGGCTATGGAACCCAGTAATGATTTAAAGTGGTCCGTAGGTGTAAGGTCACTGCGCCTGATGTGGTATCTAGTATACACTATATGATCAACAGCATTCGGACACATCTATGTAATGCGGAATTGAGCAGTAGATGTCACGAGAGGTGGAGTGATACTGCGCTACCTGCCTAGCACCAAATGAAGATACTAGCGACTAACAGTTAACACCTACCACATCCATTATGCCTAACGATCCACAATTGTAACAACGATTGATGAAATAGCACGACGCGCTTGGCCCCCGCCCACACCTTGAATTTCAGTATTTCCAGCTATGTTAATCAGCCAGCCAGTGGCGGATTTAAAAATTTTGCGCCCCTAAGCCCATCATATTAAATACACCCAAACCCCCACTCAACCCCCCCCCCCCCAAAAAAAAACAACATGTTTTAAATAATATCACCCGATCACTTCACAATTGCCGTTTTGGGTGGGAGCACTGTGAGCTGTTTCCGTACTCTGCTATTCGTTGTTCTGAAGGACGCGTCAGCGGTCTAGTCGCGCTCAATCAAAATGTAATATGGTTCCTGAACTGTACTTAGTGTACGGCAGCGGATAAAATAGACATAAAACTGCGTTGTGTTAACACATTCGTCGAAAGACAACAGAAACGAACACAAGGAAAATAAGTTTTCTTTTACTGCCTAAAAATTCAGCAGAGCGTGTAGGAGACAAAGGATTTTTGTTATACATTCACTTTTAATATGTTCTTTTACACGAAACAGTTGAAATAGAAAATAAAAAAAGTTATGTTACGATCTAAAAATTGAAGCGAACGTGTCATACATTAGAAATTAATATGTACTTTTACAGAGATGCGTTCAAACTTAAAATTAAACTGTCGTTTTACGATATAATAACTTGAATGTGTAGCAGATAAAAAAAACACGTTTGGTATTAATACGTGAATCTATAGGAAAGGGTAAGAAATGAATATGAAAAAAAGATTTCGCTACACGACCTAATAACTAAATACAGACGAAAAAACGCAGGACTGGATTTGCTATTACCTAATTTTACAGACTAGTGTGGAAAATCAAATTTGTTTTATAATCTAGTAATTAACGTGTAAAGCATTAGGGTCTGTGTAGCTAGATGCTGTATAATAAGTGTACACAATACCTTTAATCCATGTAAGTGCTGAACAGTTTTGTACTGCAGCTGCTGCTCTCACCATAGCTCTTTCTAACGGTATTAGCAAAGCTTTTACATATCTATCCACAGAACTGAAATACGTTTTTTTTATTAACATTTTTTCATCTGGGCGTACTCTCCGATGACGTATATTTCCGCGATAACTGTACATTTCAGCAGACGCCACGAATATGCATCAGTTGTAATATACTATAGTATCAGTATGATTTGACTATACAGCTCCGAGCGGCCTGGGCTATTCGAGTATTATTTGGTATTGTCGGGCACCTTCGGTCACGTCTGCACGTGAACTAGGTTTAGTTTCGCGTTCTGCCATTGGAAATTGTAAAATAAACAGGTAATACGTAGTTTGTAAATCCCATGAATGTGCTCTAAATTATAACAAAAATCGGATTATATCTTAAATTTTTAAAACCAAGCCGGCCGCTGTGGCCGAGCGGTTCTAGGCGCTTCAGTCTGGAACCGCGCGACCGCTACGGTCGCAGGTTCGAATTCTGCCTCGGGCATGGATGTGTGTAATGTCCCTAGGTTAGTTAGGTTTAAGTAGTTCTAAGTTATAGCGGACTGATGACCTCGGAAGTTAAGTCCCATAGTGCTCAGAGACATTTGAACCAATTTTTTGAGTCAGACACAGATACAGCTACAACGACTACCGGACGCGACATGTCCATTTTCTTTTCTGGGGATTTATGTCTTAGGACCTTTTAGGCGAACACCAGCGGGGAACAGATTCGTTCCGACAATAATAGACCATTTTTCAAGGTACGTGGAGATGGCGGCTATGCCAAATCAACAGGCAGCAATGGACTCGCAAGCGTTAGTAAACAACTGGATTTTGAAGTTTGGTGTACCGGAGACAGTAATTACTGACCTATGGACATACTTCATGTCGGATTTAATGAAGGAACTGTGTAAATTTTTGAGCGTAAAGAAGTTGAGGACGAGCACGTTGCATCCACATGCGAGCGGGACAGATCGGGTACACAGAACAATCGAGAAGATGCTGAGTTCTTATGTGGATTCTCATCACCATCACTAGGACGAGTATTTGAAGTATATTGTACGCGCATACAATGCAAAAGTCCATACAAACACCGGTTTGTCTACATATGAGGTAGTGTACGGACGAAAATGCCGTCACCGTTTGATTTAGTGAAGCTACAGAAAGGAATGACCGGTGAATCTGTACGCCAATTCGTGAGAACAATTTGGGATGTTTGGAAACGGGTACAAAAGGCGAATACACAGACTTTGGAAAGGCAGGAAGACGCAGTGAAGCGGAAAGGAAGTTTATCGCACTCTAGAGTGGGGCAATGGGTAATGCCGTCCAGCCCCTACACGCAAAAAGGGAAAACGAAGTTCCTCACGAGGTATCAAGGGCCATATCAAGCTGTTGAAACCACATCTCCCGTTAATGTTAAGCTTCAGCTGCCAACTAGAACGACGATAGTACACATTGGGCGGTTCCGGCCATTTAAGGGTTGCCCGGATGTGATTCCAGGCGTGTCACATGAAGGAAAGAGGAAGAAAGAGAGAGTGAAGAGAGGCGCTAAGTGCAGAGAAAACCAGGAAAATAGAGTACAGCAAGAAGTACCGTATGCTTTGCGATCTAGAAAGTAGTGGAGTATTTGTATTTTTTTTTTTTTTGTTTGCTTGTCATGTATCATTGTCTTTGTGTAGATTCATTAGACATTGTGTTTTTATTGGTTGTATGTGTTTTCGAGTGTTGTGAGCCTGCTGGGGCAGCAGTCCTTTCGAAGATGGAGGAAGGGTGATGGTAATACCTGTCCTCAGGTGTCAGGAAAGGGAAGTGTAGCGTCTGAAGTATGTGGATTGTTGTTGGAGGAGAAATCAAACGCAGTTCTGGAGAAATAAATACGACGGAGTGAATTTTGCGGCAAAGCCGTAATAAATATGTATCGAACAATGTCAGATTCGTATGATTTGCTGTTTAATTTTTTTTTATCGACAGTGCTGGGTCAGGAAAGTCGTGTTTATTGCACCAGTTCATATAATGTACATTTAAGGATGAAAGTAGTCACACAATCGGTGTTCCGTTTAAAAAAAAAAAAAAAAATAGTAAATGCTGGAGGAAAATCTGTGAAGCTACAAATATGGGCCAATGGGACACGTGCACCGTGCAGTTATTTTTAGCTAGGAGGAAAGGAATAGACTGTCCAAGGGACATCTTGGGGCCAAAATTAAACTTGCAACGGGTCGGGATGCATTGGATCTTCTCCACCTACGAGAATTTGGTAGTAGTAGCAAGTTGTTTTGAGCGGGGAGTGGCTCTGAGCACTATGGGACTTAACATCGATGGTCATCAGTCCCCTAGAACTTAGAACTACTTAAACCTAACTAACCTAAGGACATCACACAACACCCAGTCATCACGATGTGCGGGGAGTATCTGCAGAAGCGAAACGTATAGAGCTCAAGGGGAGCGGAATTTTAATCAATGGAACTAAGTGTAACATAATAGGACCAACCTTCCATCTGCCATCGTCAATTTCAGGGGTCACGCAATTGAATGTTATGTAGCCACAGCTGTACTGGCCAGAAACCACTTAAGAGTTTTTGCCAAGACATAATATGACCTTGTTAAATCAGAATCGGGATCCAGGTCTGTTGAGATCCATCAACCAGTTCATTTTAGAGCAAGAGGGGCGCATATCAGCCGAACAGCTTGTTCAACATGTCGCTCAGTATAGGGAAAGGCAACGACAGATAACGATCATTTTGAGCACCTCTGTGCCAAGTGTCATCGCAACCTTAAATTTGTTATGTGTTGTTTTCTTTCTGATCAGCAGAGAGCTAATTCCAAGAGGGAACCAAGGGTAGTCAAAAAAAATGTTCACATGTGTGTGAAATCTTATGGGACTTAACTGCTAAGGTTATCAGTCCCTAAGCTTACAAACTACTTAACCTAAATTATCTTAAGGACAAACACACCCACCCATGCCCGAGGGAGGACTCGAACCTCCGCCGGGACCAGCCGCAAAGTCCATGACTGCAGCGCCTAGACCGCTCGGCTAATCCCGCGCGGCCAACGGTAGTCCAAGTCCCAGTAGATTACATACTGAGGATGTAGGTAAGGGTGGAACTAGCATTCAGTGGAGTAGTCATCCATTAAGGACTTTTTTGTGTTTTTTCCCTCATGTCATGTGCTTAGGAGCACTAGACCACGTCTCAGTTTTCCAATAGTAAGTAAGTATGTCATAAGTGCCAATCCAAACAAGTTTAAGAGTTAGTTAAAGGACGACCCGGGGGCCGGGTCTTTCCAAAGAGGGGAATAATGTAGCGACACCACTGTTTAGGATAGGGAAAGTTAGTTTTGGGCGATATTCGGAGCACTAATTACAGCCAGGTGCGGGCCAGATTGCAGTAAGTTTCACAGACCAGCAGTTGTGAAGGCAAATAGAGGCCACAGGGGCGTGGAACTGCTGGAGAGGGCTCACACAGCAGTTTCCATGCCGCAAGTCACAGGGAGAAGAGGGCCATTGGCCAACCTAGGTGTTATGCATATGTGACGCGAAGCAGCACGCTTGGCAAAACAGAGGCGCACAGCCGAGTATAAATAGGTGCCATTTCAACCGAGATTCATTCAAGTGTGGCAGCTCTCCTGGACGGCGGGGCATGTCAAACCGCCGGGCTACATGTAGCAACAGATGGGGCGACAGCAGCCCAGTCCACGGCGGGTCGTTGGTTCCATCCTCTGTGGCCATTGCGGGGTCCGCAGCCAGCCAGCGGCGGGCCACTCTTCGGCTCACTACCGCGGACAGTCGTCTCGGCTCCCGACACAAGCCGGAGACTTCCGAGGCCAAAGCCGGCCGCGGTGGCCTAGCGGCTCTAGCCGCTATAGTCTGCAACCGCGCGACCGCTACGGTCGCAGGTTCGAATCCTGCCTCGGGCATGGATGTGTGTGATGTCCCTAGGTTAGTTAGGTTTAAGTAGTTCTAAGTTCTAGGGGACTGATGACCTCAGAAGTTAAGTCTCATTGTGCTCAGAGCCATTTGAACCATTTTGAACTTCCGAGATTCGGACACCAGATCGCGGTCGTTGCCGCCGCGTTCTCAGCTACGCCAGCGAGGAAGAAGCAGCAGCGGTGCCGGCCTACGGCTCCCGGCGGAGCAGTGCGGAGTCGATTGGGACGGTGGCCGCTGAGTCGGCTGCTGGCGCAGCCACCCTGACGTAATCGGAACTCTGCAGCTGGCGTACAAGGCCGGCACGACGCAGAATTGCATTGCACAGTCCGCTGCGGTACTTCCTCAGCATTGCGGGTCCCTGTGATGCAGACCGAGTAATGGAAACAAATAAATCATTTGGAAAGTTCTCGCCGAGTTTTAATGCAGCACCTCCTGGCACCTACTTCCGCTACATTAGGTCATCCTGATACATTCGGTGGCAGAAGTCGCCACAACACTATAACAGTCTTCTTTACTGCTAAAGGAGAACAAATTGTTTTATCCATCGATTGAAGCATACAATTAATTATCAAGTAAACAAGAGATTTAAAACATGTACGATGTCCTTGTCATAGGTGAATGGACTCATTATAAAAGCGACATAAAAACTGTTTTCGCAACATCACCAGTTAAAGTCAAAGTCATTGAAAAGCATGATCAAACACCAGTACTCTTCCCGAAGCGCAGTGTGGGGTCACCCAGCTGGCTGCGAAAATTACATCAGCAAAACGAAACCTTGATGAAGATAAGTGACTTCGCACTTGCCTCATTTCCATGAGTGCAAATATGGCCCACGCTTACCATTTTAGGAGATTCTGCTCTAAGTTGAAAACATTTCGTTCTGCAGCTCTAAGCTGAAGCATACCCTTTCAAGCCATGTGGAGGAGTCTTCTTTATGATACCCTTAGGAGAAGTGTTAACTATCATGCCCGTGGCGCAGGTGCTCTCTTACTCTCCTCTACAGAAACTTAACTGGCTCTGCCAGCACCGGAATATTGCCGGAAAATTACGAAAGACAATGCAATTTCCGACCAATTATAATTTAATAAACTTATAAACATGTAAACAAATTCTATGCTCTTACAGTTTCTGCCATGGTTAACCAATGAAAGACGTTTCTCCCTTAGAGCGAGCTAGAAGGCAGAGGGTTTCCTCCATTATGTGACAGATTTCTAGTTACTGCCAGTGAGAAGGTATAACATACACATGCGTGAGTTCTCACACCTGCTTAGAAAAAAGAAATAAAAATTAAAAAAAAGATGAGCCAATCATGGACCTCCTTACCAAATTTTGAACAAAAATTCCAGCCCGTCTCCTTTAAGGCCTAACGGGTGGGTCCCACACTGGCAGTGACGTGTTTTCTCTTCTCCTTCAGATCTTAGCTTTTCTAAAAGTCATTTTTTGCACTTCCTGCACAATGAAATGTAATAATGGGCCGGGCTGCCCTCACTTCTCAAAAAATGGTTCAAATAGCTCTGAGCACTATGGGACTTAACTTCTAAGGTCATCAGTCCCCTAGAACTTAGAACTACCTAAACCTAACTAACCTAAGGACCTCACACACATCCATGCCCGACGCAGGATTCGAACCTGCTACCGTAGCGGTCGCGCGGTTCCAGACTGTAGCGCCTAGAACCGCTCAGCCACCCGGCCGGCTCTCACTTGTCACTCTCGCTGCATTTTGCCAACAGAGTGCACTCCTCAACGTGTAACCAGCCAAGACTACACTTGCAGCTGAAATATTTGTTCGGCCCTTTTTCTGTCAGATAAAAGCTCGAGGCTGCAGCACATTACAGGAATCCGTCACTGTACCAAAAGGAAAAGAGACAGAGCTAATTAGATTTGCAACCACTGGCATTTGTTGTTATCGCTTGCAGCTTTCATGGAGATTTAGTGATCTCTTTTGATGTAGTACTCATATCTGTAAATTGAGTTACTAAACAGGTTATGGAACTGCTTTGAAGAAAACTGGCACGTAACAAACTCAGCCTTGGTCTGTTGGTTCAGTAGTTCCAGAAGTTTGTAGAGAGCGGATCTCTGATTGGTGTCCGGCTTCTTGACTTCCATAATGCCTTCATACAGATCTGCAGATGAATCTAGTTAGCAAAGTTTTGTGGTAGTCGATTTAAGACTTTGTAACAAATCAAACCCAGTATGTCAGTCTTGATTGGGATACCCTGTGCAAGAGGCACCTGCCATACCTGAAGATACCATTAGGATTAATGATACACGTAAATGACTGGAAAGATACCTGCCCCCATCACCAAGGACACTACTGCAAGCCTTTGTGGTGGTACTCGACTCAGAGGAAATCTGGTTGAAGTTCTTGTGGTGGATGAAATTTTCACAGCCACACTTCGTCTCAAGAGTGAAATATGAATGGTGACGATTTGGGTAGCCGTATCGTGGTTTTTCACGGGACCCATGGTTACTCTGCAAGGTCACACTACTGACAAGGATTAAGTGACCATTTTGGCTAGTCAGGTCCAACCCAGCGCTCAATGTTTCTTCCGCAATGGTTATGCTACATTCCAACACAACAAGGCTCCTGATCACACAGCTCCCATCATACAGGCCTGGTTTTGTGAGCACAAGGATATACAATATTTCACACCTCCCCCGGCCACTACAGTCGCCCAACCTCAGTATGATTGAGCTTTTGTGGTCCTCTTTGGATAGCTGGGCGAGTAGTCGCTATCCACCTCCGTCATCATTACATGCCCTTTCCACTATTTTGTAGGAATGATGGTACAGTGTTTCACTGATAACTATACAGGACCTGTATTTATCAATTCTGAGACGACTGCAAGCTGCTTTGAAAAGTGTATAAGATGATTTAATCTTTAACATGATGACCTTACGGTATGAACTACTGCTTTTGTGAGTGACGCAAGCATTGACCGTGTGAAACATGTGATATTTCGGTTGAGCATTTAGCACATGCTTGAGATCCTACAGAAACTATCCCCTGTGACCTACAGTGATAGATAGCTCCCCATAACATCATCCTAAATAAAAGGAAACAAAGTCACGCAATGGAAAACTGTTTGTCTAATGAAATTATCATAGGTAACTCAATGGAACTCGAAATTCGAGGAATCACAACTCATATAGACATGTTGACATTGGGGTCCATCAAACTATCAAAAGAAACCTAGGGGCACTCTAACAACCTGATTTATTGCTGAAGCATATCAAAAATTTTTATCCACTGAATCAAGAACATCATCAAATGTTTTTATTCCATTCTTTGATCACAATATCAATTCTTTTGACTATGACCGGTTTCAGTCAGCAATGACCATCCTCAGATCTTTTCTGCACCATGTCCTAAAGTGATAAGGCCGTAATGGCATCGTCAAAACATATAAATATACTCAGCACAGCATCGTCACATAGATCTAAAATAAAGTGTAGAATAGGCCACATCGTCCACACAGTCATTTTTGCAACTGGCTACTATAAAACTAGATATTCGCAAAGTAGGTAACATGGATAAATCACTCGAAAAGAGGAGACTAAGATCCAAGACAGTGTACAGCAAATTAACATTGCAATGAGAATGCGACTCTTTTAGAAAACGTAGAATAGTTTGATAAGATTAGAGCAAACATTATGGGTGATGCTGGTGTGATGTGTAGACACGACTAACAACGAAGTAACGATTTTCTCACAGCTGTTCATATAATTGCGTTTAGCAACGAGGAGGGTTCGAATCAGTCCGTTTACTGACGACTGAGTGGTGAAGCTCGTTTATAACAACATAAACCATATATAAAACGGCAACCTAGAGACATAGCTGTGTTGTTACTGTTAACGTACAACAAACGAAGTCGAGAAATAACCGAGTTATTGAAGGCAGCCTAGATGGGAAAACTAACGTCCATTAATGTCGTCAATAGCACGTGTCGTCACTGAAGGGAACAAGTTTTTTCCAGACAAGACGCTGCACATGCCGTCGACATTTGCATTGTTGTGGAGATAAAAATGATTCAAATGGCTCTGAGCACTGTGGGACTCAACTGCTGTGGTCATCAGTCCCCTAGAACTTAGAACTACTTAAACCTACCTAACCTATGGACCGCACACACATCCATGCCCGAGGCAGGATTCGAACCTGCGACCGCAGCAGTCGCACGGTTCCGGACTGCGCGCCTAGAACCGCGAGACCACCGCGGCCGGCGTTGTGGAGATATCTTCAGTGCAATACAGACACAAAGCTAAGTGGTGTAAGATATCAAATGAAATGCAACTGCTCTGTAACGAGTGACTGGAGACCACATGTTTCTTATGCCACAATACCGAGAAAATGTCTTAAAAACCTCAAAATTTTTGTCGGTGGTGTTAGTGTTAACAATGTCGACTGAGTAGTCTTAATACAAATGTGTATAGTTTAAACAATGTATTACTAATTATTTTATTTACAACTGAAACTTTTTCTTTTAGTTCGTTTTGTTCCAGAGTTTTACTCATCTTCAATATATTATTAACGAAAAAAGGTATAAGAACAGTTTGTTTCAAAATGCATGACCTGATTTGGGACGGTAATAATTACGAAACATGGGACGTACTGGAAAGTAAATGTGTGTTGTTTCGATGGGCGTGGCCTAGAGTTTCAGAAAATAGCTATTAAATGACCGTTAGCGTATTTCTTGTCTGCAGTCAGTCAGAAATAAGATGGCGTTCTGTGAGCTGCAGTTTGCAGAGAGTGATTCAGTGAAATCGGTCCAGCGTGCTTTTCGTCGGCGTTTTGTATTTGATCCGCCTGCACCCAAAAGCATTCGTCGTGGGTATCGCTCATTTGAAGAGACTGATTCTAAGTCGACCTTTTACAGGAAAAACAGTGACTGGAATGAGCTATCTTCAAATGCATCAGAACAGGCTTTTTCCACAACTACAGGAGGACTCTGATGACTTCATTTTCCAACAGACGTAAGCTCCACAACAACGTAAGTCAGTTTCCCAATAACACTCTGTCTCAGCGCTGGATAGTACGCAAGGGACACCGAGACACTGCCCTGCATTCATGCCCTCCAAGATAGCCAGACATGGCTCCGTGCGGTTTTTTCTTGTGGGAATATGTGAAGCAAAGTGGTTTCATCTCCAGTTTACCTCAAGACAGAAGAAGTGAAGAACATAATAGCAGCCTCCATAACTTCTGTAAAAGCAGATACATTGTGTAAAGTTTATGATGAATTTAGCTATCGTCTAGATGTTACTCGTTCTGCCGCTGGTGGACACATAGAGCATTTGTAATAGCATAGCTAAAACTTCAAGATTTTTTGAGTATTTTACAAATATGTTTGTAGTATGTTTCTATCAATAGATATAGATTATTGAAATCAGGCCACTCTTCTTGAAACACACTGTATTTCTGTACATTCATACTATTACGAAACATTTAATGGTTAACACAACATGCTTCTCTCTGTGTAGAGTGGGAGGACACCAGACCAGGAAATAGTCACCCAGAGTGGGTGGTTTCTCAGTGATAACAAAAAGTTGGTTAAACATGTTGTCAGGTTTATCGTCTGTTCTGAAACACATGAGGCGCACGCAGGGAAACGCCAGAAGTCTGGAAGGGCCACTGTAGCCAACGGGGTCAGGTAGTGATGGAACAGTCGAATGAAATCAATAGATTCATTTGGTTCTTGTCTGCCCCCGGTAGCTGAATGGTCAGCGCTACAGAACTTCAATCCTAAGGGCCTGGATTCTATTCCCGGCTGGGTAAGAGATTTTCCCCGCTCAGTGACTGGGTGTTGTGTTGTCCCATCCCCATCGACGCACAAGTCGTTGCAGTGACGTCAAATCGAAAGACTTGCACACGGCAAACGGTCTACCCGACGGTAGGCCCTAGTCACACGACATGTTCTTTTTTTTTTTTTTTTTTTTTTTGAAAAACAATCGACTCATTCGGTTGTAGTTACACGTACCGGCTGAATTATTCATTCATTCTTTTGAGTGAAACTATTCTGTGAGAGCAGCCGAATGAAAACAATCGATTCAGTCTGTAGGACTATCCAATCACTGTTTCGATTGAAACTAGTCTGTGGGAGCAAACGAGTTAAAACAATTGTTCAGTCGGTCGCACTACTAGTTGATTGTTTTGAATGAAACTAGTATGTGCGAGCAACCGACTGAAAACAATCGTGTCAGTCGGTTGTAGTTTTACCTGTCGGTTGGATTATTATTCATTAATTTTTTTCGAGTGAAAGTAGTCAGTGGGAGCAATCAAATGAAGAGATTCGAAACCATTGAAGTTTTACATACTCGCTGAATTACTCATTCTTTCTTTTCAAGTGAAAACAATCAGTAGTTTTTCCGTTGGATGAACCACGTACTCAGTCTTTTAATTGAAATTGATCTTTGGTGTTTTAGCTGACCGAGCTATCCATTCATTTTTCTGAGTGAAACCAGCCTGTCATACTTTAATTAGCTGAACTAAAGCAGTACTTCATTTTATTGACAGAGGGTGATCCTAAGTGAAGTGGTATCTCATGGGTATGCCGAAGTTAACATAAGCAGATACATTTTCATTTAATTATGAACTGAATGGATAAAATTTTTCTTTTTATAATTCAGAACTGCTTTATATACTGTTGTGGATCAAATTGTTAGAGGTGCCATTAATGCGCAACTAATTGATCTGACGGTATCACTGGGGTAGGTCTGGCATCACTTAAATTGCCGACTTGGGAAACCTCGGACATGTGGGCCAAATCAGATTATTTTCCCGGACACAAGCAGTCTGTAGACGATAAGTTGGGCAATGGCCACGATATTCCGAGGAGAGCGGGGACATGAGAGGGGGAATGTTTCCTCGCTTGCGTTTCAGTGCTAACAATGCCAGCGGGCGCGTTCCTCCTACCGATTAGCAGATATGAATTACACATGAGAGTAACAACGATTTGTGAAAGAGCTTGATAGAGACGTACATATTCACACGTAGTACTAATTTGCAGTAAGGAAAATGAACATAAAGGAAATCAGTTTTATACATTTCAGAGAGTAGAAGGCAAATGACATTTAAGACATTCATTTGTCTGGCGGGCGGGGCGGCGTCGCTACGTATGCTATCGTCCATTGTCGGCAGCTTCTCATTGTCTCAATAAGAAAATATGGAAAATATAGCTCGCCCCAAAATTGTCTTTACAACTTTGATTTCATATATTTCACAAATAGGGATAGTAAAACAGCGCGGTTTGCGGCATAATGTTCATATACACCTGAGGTTCTAGTAGCCGCTTGACAGAGTTCAGTGTGTTAAGGTGACCATACATTTAGGACACATTAAAAGTTTTTTCATTGCAAAAAGAGTCTGATTTGAAAGTAATAAAAGCAAACTATCACTTTAATTTGTTACTAAAGAGCATTAATTTATATGTTATTAGTTCCTTCTAAGATGAAGGAGTGCGAGAAGGCATACAGTATTTATCAGTGCTGTAAATTTTCTTCAGCATGTCTGTATTCTTTAACAATCTTATTAAAACATTCAGCTCGAGTGTCATAATAATTCACCCTAGTCACCAACATTTCTTTTGTCGTTTCTGTAACAAACTGTGTTTTGTCACTGCTCCATACATTACTCATTTGGGAGAATACCCTTTCAGTAACAGCATACAGGTGAAATGAACATACTGTTCAGGATAAATGGTTTCATAATTGTTAAATCTGGGACCAATAAGTGTCTCGAATTACTTTTGAAAAAACTCTGGACAGAACCAGAAAAATCATAGCTATTTGCTGGTTCTTAACCCTACACTTTTTATTTTCAGATAGTAAGCACTATATGCACCAAGTTTGGTTGAAATCGAGCCAGGAGCTTAGGAGGAGCTCTTTACCAGTGGCTTTGCCAACATACACATATGTACATTCTCCGATGAACCAAAATATTATGACCACCGGCTTAATAACTTGTTAGTCAGTCTTTGGAACGAAATACATCACTGATTTTATGTATCAGGGATCTGAGTTTCTTGGTAGGTTTGTGGGCGTATGCGGCATTAGATTTCTACGCACAGGTCGTGTAACTCCCGTAAATAACGGGCCGATGATTTGCGTACGCGATAATGGCATTCGATGGCGACCCACGTAGGTTCCATAGGTTTCATATCAGGTGAATTTGGTCGCCGAGACACCAACGTGAATTCACTACAATGCTCCTGAAACGACTGTAGCACAGTTCTGGATCCGAGACATGGACAATTATGCTGTTGAAAGGCGATATCGCCGTCGAGGAAGACATCAAGCAGGATGGGATGCAGGTGGTTCACAGCTGTCAGCATGTCTTCGATAGCTGCCACAGGTCTCGCTGCACGTTCCGAGCCACCGTTCACCGCGATGACGGCGCTTGTAGAGACGACCAGAGACCTTGTGTAGAAAAATGTGATTCTCCCAAACAGCTGACATGTTTCCATTGAGCTACGATGGGATTGCGTTGATTCCGTGCCCACTGAAATAGTAACTGACGATGTCGTTGGGCCAACATTGGGCGGTGTGATCTAAAACATGTGCGTGCAACAGCATTGCACTCTTTTGGCGAATCCAAGTTCTGTGAAGAGTTGTGGACGTCCAAAATATAGCGCCTAGTGGTAGCTTCACTGTCCTTCTACGTCTTTCTATAAATGCTCGAGCCAGTAGCACGTGAACATTCGACAAGTTTCGCCCGAGACACTCATTCACAGGCTATGCGTTATAGTAATCTGCTCTTTGTCAAAGTCACCAACGTCACTGTCGGCAGTGTTCATAATTTTTTGGGTTATCATTGTATATTTCACGTATATTTAACATATTTCACACGTGTTTTTACACATACTTCACCAGCAACCCTAGCAGATTTCGCTGTGCAATTTAATTTTCACGCAGCTCAAGGTTTCTGACACCGTTTGTTCTGAGCTATCTGTCGCACAATGACATAATTTTGCAGGTACATCCAGCGGTATATTTGGTCACTCTCTCCAAAAATTGATGCGAATAGAGTTAGTAGAAAGAGAAAAACGTTACACATTATGTGGCAGTTTATCGCGCATCTGTGTATGTGACGTTATGTCTCCTGAAGTGGACGTAGCATACTGGTACATTTTTGCAGGTACATTCAGTCGTTTATGCAAATACTTTCTTCAAAATTAGTTGCGGGTAGAGTAATAGTAACGAAGTAACAAATTAAAAGGTCATGCTTGATGCGGAAGTTTTACTGCGGGAACGGCGTAAATGTAGTATGCGATAAGCTTCTTCGCTTTCGTCATTTATTGGTGGGAGGGGGTGAGCGAGGAAAAGTCTCATAAAGGTTTGAAATTATGTGTAAAGCTTGTTGGAAGTGACTGTGTACTTTCATTCTCAAATACTGGGTGAATATAATCTGGCGCCGGCCGCAGTGGCCGAACGGTTCTAGGCTCTTCACTTTGGAACCGCGCGACCGCTACGGTCGCAGGTTCGAATCCTGCCTCGGGCATGGATGTGTATGATGTCCTTAGGTTAGTTAAATGGTTCAAATGGCTCTGAGCGCTATGAGACTTAACATCTGTGGTCAGTAGTCCCCTAGAACTTAGAACTACTTAAACCTAACTAACCTAAGGACATCACACACATCCATGCCCGAGGCAAGATTCGAACCTGCGACCGTAGCAGTCGCGCGGTTAGGTTAGTTAGGTTTAAGTAGTTCTAAGTGCTAGGGGACTGATGACCTCCCTCAGATGTTAAGTCCCATAGTGCTCAGAGCCATTTGAACCATTTTTTATAATCTGGCTATTTGCGCGCCATGAGCTACGCTTCTCCTCACCCCACCCCTTTGAGAGGTACGTGATTCCTACCCTCACAGTGATTCTTTCCAGACAGTAAGTGGTATGTGTATCAAATTATGTGGAAACCGCTCCAGTTGTTTAGGAGGAGGTGAAATGAAATGTCGCGTGGCTAGGGCCTCCCGTCGTGTAGACCTGTTGCCTGGTGCAAGTCTTTTGAGTTGACGCCACTTGGGCGACTTGCGTGTCGATGGGGATGATATGACGATGATGAAGACAACACAACACCCAGCCGGGAATCGAACCCGGGCCCCTATGCATGGTATTCCGTCGCGCTGACCACTAAGCTACTTTTCTTTTATCTCATTTCGTTCTATATTTTGTTGAACGTCGGACGTCCGATGACACGCGTTTACGTTCTTCGTTGCTCCGTTCACTCAGTTTTTTTGTTACAGTAGGTAGTTAACCCTCTGACCGAACACGCTGAGCTACTGTGCCGGCTATCGAGGCGGACTATGAACAGGTCCGGAACATACATGCATACACACATAGATACATACACACACTTTTAAAATATGTATGGATAACATGTTAATCGTAAGTGCGCAAATACTTCGAAAACTAAATGTTTACCAACTGTAAAGGAATACAAACTTGTTGTGATTAATGAGATGTACACGGAAAAAAATAAATTTGTAAGAAAGAGAAAAGGCTCTAGAGTGTTATAACGACTTTCGTAAACGAAAGTGAAATTAGCTGGCTAATTCACCTCCGGAAAAAAATCAGCGCCCTCAAGCTCTATGTTTATTGGCGCCAGAGTAAAATACGTGTATACTGAATGGTTGAATCATATTTCACAGTTATCGGTAATCAAATGGCACCCGCAGGCCTGTCTGTGTGCCTCTGGAGGCAGTACTGTGCTGAGTTTAGACGCCATCAGTATGTGCAACCTTCATTCAAGGATACAACCATGCCCCGCCGACGAGAACGTACTGCTGTTGAACAACTTCAGCCATGAAAGGAGTCGCATTATAGGCCGGCTGGAAGCTGAATGGACGTATCGACGAGTTTGCTGTACAAATGGACGCAGTATATCGGTGGTGTGTCGCTGCTTCCAGTAGTAGTCTGTTGAACATTCCCAAAAACGTAGACCAGGTTGTGAACGTCCGCGTAGTGAAGACGTACATCAAGATCGAAACATTACGACAGCTGTAATAACCTACTGAACACCATCCACGGAATAAATCTGGGCACATGTAGCACCTGATGAGTCACTAATGACCGTTGGAAACTGCCTGCTTGCAGCAAGGCTAAGATAACGTGTGTATCGGGCAGGCTACCACTGGCATCATGACACCACCAAGCACGGCGACAATGCTGTCGTGAAGGGGTCGGCTGGGGAGTGGGACGGCACTATTGTGTTCAGTGATGAGAGCTGATTCTGTCTGTACATCAGAGAAGGCTGTACAAGTGAGTTAGTGGCCGGTCTATTCCGGAATGCACGACGACATGCTGGAAAGTAATGCCTCCGATTTTTTAATATGAAAACTCTGAAAGCTTTTTAAATAAAACAGACATTATTAACATTCTACATCTTTATGTCTCACTCTTGTAGCCCTCTGTCCTAGAGAGTTCCGCATTGTAATGTGTAACATGACAGTACGTAGCGTAATTATATCGGCGCGTGACAAACAGCGTGCTGTGACGGAGTTGCGAATCCCAAGATTTCGTTCACACGTGGAGCACCCTATTCTTCAGCTAGATAATGCCAGACCACACACGAGCGCTGCGACGTCTGCAGCCAGCCGACGTCTTGGGTTCACTGTCATCGATCATCCTCCATACAGTCCCGACTTGACCACATCCGACTTTCATCTATTTCCAAAACTTAAAGAACACCTTTGAGGACTTCGTTTTGATAGTGATGGGCCTGTGCAAGAAGAGGTGAAGTTGTGGCTCAGTCAAGAAAGTCGGAAGTGCTACAGTGATGGTATCAAAACGTGTTCGTCGCCAGGGTGACTATGTTGAGAATCAAATATGTAGACCTGAAGAATAAGGATGTAGAATGGTAATAGCGGTTGTTTTATTAAAAAGATTTAAGAGTTTTCAGATAGAAAATTCGGGGGCATTACTTTTCAGTGCGCCCTCGCATTCGCCCTGGGCACACAGGTCGTACCAGAGGCTTCATGGTGTGGGGCGGCATCAATTAGATCTGGCTGTCACATTTGGCGTTTATGCAGGGTAAAGGAACCAGTGCCCACTCCATTTCACAGGTTGTTACCTTCACATTTCTTCAATAGGAAGATAATGTGCTTTTCCAGCAGGACACGTCCGTATACGGCTGCTACGACGAAACATACTCTTCATAGTGTGGAATAACTGCCCTGGCCACCAAAACTATCAGCTCTCTGGCCAATTGAACACGTATGTGACATGATGAAGCTGGAACTCATTCTTTCTCCACAGTCTGCAAGAAAAACTGTTGAACTGCAACAAAAGGTGTAAGGTGGTAGTGCCTATATATCGCAAGATGTCTTTCGGCAACTTTATGGTCATGTGTATAATCAGTACAGAGGCGAGCGTTTGGACGTCCTTCACTGCGGTATCTGTGCTTCATTTCGTCTAAGTTTATTATCCTGTTTCCCTGCAATGATGAACTACCCGTCACTTAACTCTTCAATATAATGGCCTTGTTGCTGAGTTGCATTTTTTTCAGCATTGTATTTAGACGAACTGACTGAAGAATAAGTAAAGAATTTTTTTCTCGAGTCCACGAGCTAAGAAACGACCTCATGAAAGATGGGTAGTCAGCGTTTGGAAAGAGGGTTCAAATGGCTCTGAGCACTATGGGACTTAACTTCAGAGTTCATCAGTCCCCTAGAACTACTTAAACCTAACTAACCTAAGGACATCACACACACATCCATGCCCGAGGTAGGATTCGAACCTGCGACCGTAGCGGGCGCGCGGTTCCAGACGGTAGCGCCTAGAACCGCTCGGCCACCACAGCCGGCTGGAAAGAGGGAGACCACGCAGCAGTTGGCATAGTGGACTGGTGTTCAGCAGGAGCGAGGTTAAGATCCTAATCCGGCCATCCATATTTAAATTTTCCGTGATTTCATTAAGTCGCTCAGGCCTAAGACAGGATGATTCATTTGAGAAGGACACGGCTGGTTTCCTTTCGCGTCCTTGTCCAATTCCAGCTTGTGTTCCATCACTAACGACTTCACCGTTCATTGCAAGCTAAACTGTAATTTTCATTGCTTACAAGATTAAAATATTAAGAAAAAGGTTAGTAGCCTGAAAGGTGAATATCGGAATACGAGGTGGGACAAAAAGTAATGTGACCGATTTTCTTCCTCCCTAGGGTGAAAGCGCTGCAGCCTGCTACTGCAGGCAGCGTGTGACCTTGGTCTTTCCCCACCACAACCGCAAGTGGCAGACACAATGTTTCAGTCAGGCGTAGTGCTTGAAAAGGGGAACTCCAGTGTTGGCTCCTAGTCACAATACAATCTCGAAGTACTGCGCAGTGGTATGCCATCTCTCTCTATGTGAAACTCGGAGAGAATGCCGCAGTAACATCGGGAAGCTTCAGTAAGCTATTGGAAACTTGGTTTTGTCAGGAAGTGTTTCGTTGGCATAAAACTTTTGCTTAAGACAGAACCTTGCTGGCCGCGGTGGCCGTGCGGTTCTGGCGCTGCAGTCCGGAACCGCGAGGCTGCTACGGTCGCAGGTTCGAATCCTGCCTCGGGCATGGGTGTGTGTGATGTCCTTAGGTTAGTTAGGTTTAAATAGTTCTAAGTTCTAGGGGACTTATGACCTAAGATGTTGAGTCCCATAGTGCTCAGAGCCATTTGAACCATTTTTGAACAGGACCAATGTCGCCGGCCGGAGTGGCCGTGCGATTCTAGGCGCTACAGTCTGGGCCCGAGCGACCGCTCCGGTCGCAGGTTCGAATCCTGCCTCGGGCATGGATGTGTGTGATGTCCTTAGGTTAGTTAGGTTTAATTAGTTCTAAGTTCTAGGCGACTGATGACCTCAGAAGTTAGGTAGCACAGTGCTCTGAGCCATTTGAACCATTTGAACCATTTGAGAACCAATGTCGAAGATGAAAGACGCACTGGGCGACCGTCAACAGCATGAACAGATGGCAACACAGTCAGGGCGAGTGAGCCTGTGCGAGCTGATAGAAGATTTATTGTGAAAACGGCTGTATACGAATTGAACATTAGTCGGGCAGCTGGTCGTCTAATATCGACTAAAAATCGTGGAATGAGAAAACTTTGTGCCGAAATGGCTCTGACAAATCTCACGCAGCAAGAAAAAGATCAACGGAGGACTGTGGCTGTTGATGTGTTGGAACATGTGGAATTGGACTCAGAATTACTGAACCGAGCTATCATTGGCGATGAAACTTGATTTTTACAATGTGATCCCAAGACGAAACGTCAAAGATCGTAACGGTGTTCGAAGTAGCCGCCAAGATCGAGGAAAGGGTGCATGTGGAAGTCTCAGGCGAAATGAATGTTTGTTTGTTTCTTTAACTGCATGGGTATTTAAAACAAAGAGTTGCTACGTTTAGGCCAAACAGTAGATCAATGCTACTACTTAGAAATTCTCGGAAGAATTCGAAAACGGGTCCTTCATATTTCTCCACACATTGCTAACAGCTGTATCTCGCATCACGATAACGCACCAACCCGTACTGCATCGTCTATTAGGCAGTTTTTTGACGTCAAGTCGACTGCAGTGCGACCATAACCTCTTTATTCATCCCGAATGGACCGATTTTTTTTTAAATCCCAAAAGTAAAGTCAGTCGTTAAAGGACACCGTTTTGCGACATTGCGGTACATCCAAACAGCTGTAACAACGGATTTTGCTGGTGCACCAGAAGATGAATTCCATAGATGCTCCCAACACCGATGGAGTAAGTGTGTGTACGCACAAGAGAGTTCTGTGAAGATGATACCATTGTAATCAATTAAAAATGTCAGTAAAGGTGTTTTTCCTGACCATTCACATTACTTTATTGTCGCACCTCGTACACAGTGAAGAATAAATGTAGTGGATTGAAAGGGGCTATTTTTTCGTGATTTTCATTTTGAGTAGGCTATAAGAAATGAAGGCAGGTTAGGGTTTGGCTTAGTGTCGACGACAAGGCCGGGAAAAACGGAGCACCTGCTCGAACTGTAAAAGGATAGGGAAAGGAAATCAGTTGCGCCTTTTTCAGGAAGCAATCTCAGAAACAATGGAAGATCTAAATATGGAGGGCAAGAGGGGTTTGGAAACGGGTTTCGAGGGACTAGATTGCAATTTGCTGGCTACTGAATCAAACTTATCGGTCTTAAGGTTGTCTTATTATTTCAAACGAACATTAGTAGGTGCCTATGGATTAACTCCAACTGCGGCGACCTCACTAAGCTGTTATAACTAAGAATCCACGCTTTAAATAGTGCCAGATAGAATGTCTTTGCTATTTTGCTTACAGAATTAATTTCTATTTGTTAGATATTAGAGGTTAACCCGATGTCACAGTGTTTACAGAATGTAACAGATTTAGTGCAATCCTTATAAACCGTCGTACTCTGAGGATATTTGATTTTACTCGTTGTACTCTACAATTAGTCACTGACAAGAGTGGTTGCAGGAATTTGATTATTGTACTGGCTGATGTCTTGTATGTCGACTAACGATTCCTTGTCCTTTCGTATGATACACTGAGTCTTCGTGTATGGCCGGCACACTAGCATACTCAGCTCGTTCAGCTATCTGCTGCCGGAAGGAGATAAATGGTGGACTATATTCACTTTTTCCTGTTTCCTTGTTGCAAAAGTGTTCATCTCGAATGGCCTCACACATTAATAGATTCTAAAAACAACGAATATACCTGCAGTGTAGCCTTTCGTTATATTGACTTTCTATTCAAAGAGCTCCTTAGCCTGTTAATGAAGTACCACTAAAGCAGCGTCCGTTTCAATAGAACAGCCGTAGCGAGAAACATATTATTACCTCATCTTAGAAGGAGATCGTTTACTATCTTCTGTGATAAGTGAAAGTAATCTGTATAAACTGAAACTCTTTAACGAGCACCCACTCGTTTATTGAGTGCGTTTGGTACTAGAGTGATTTTCGATCTCAATTGTGGAGTTTCGAGGTAAGCTGATAGGGAGACCTATCGGCGTTAATCTGCGCAACGAAAACTTTAAATTAATACGATCTTGAAATCTGGCCTTGTCACTCATTAATACCCCCTGTGGCTAATGTTAGAATGCAAATAAAAACAATAATCATATCAGTAAAAGAAGGATCAAGGATAAACTGTAATACTACTGGAGCCACAAATGCTAGAGTTTACTATACAATTTATTTTAAATAAATGCCCAGAAATTTACCAACACAGACATGAAGCAATACATATCTTGTGGATTCAAACAATTGTGAAATAAATGGAATTAACTAATATTGGGAAACTTCTGCCTGCTTCTACCCACAGTGGATAACGCGATTTGAGAAATACTGCACGAAACGACCGATTTCATCTATTTAAAATTAAAAACTAGAAGAAGCTACTGGAATCGATTGATTGGCATGTAACCTCAGTGGAGTAATCTTTATCCATGACTACAACAAATTAATCTATACACAATGTAATCAAAAGTATCCGGACACCCCCAAAAAACACGTTTTTCATATTAGGTGCATTGTGTTGCCACCTACTACCAGGTATTCCATATCAGCGACCTCAGTAGTCATGAGCCACCGTGAGAGAGCAGAGTGGGGCGCTACGCGGAACCACGGACTTCGAACGGGGTCAGGTGATTGGGTGTCACACGTCTGTACGCGAGATTCCCACACTCCTAAACATTCCTAGGCCCACTGTTTCCGATGGGACAGTGAAGTGGAAACGTGAAGGGACACGTTCAACACAATAGCGTACATGCCGACCTCGTCTGTTGACTTACAGAGACCGCCGACAATTGAAAACGTACGTAATGTGTAATACACAGACGTCTATCCAGACCATCACACAGGAATTCCAAACTCCATCAGGATCCACTGCAATTACTATTACAGTTAGACGGGAGGTGAGAAAACCTGGATTTCATGGTCGAGCGGCTGTTCATTAGCCACACATAACGCCGGTAAATGCCAAACGACGCCTCGCTTGGTGTAAGGAGCGTAAACATTGGACGATAGAACAGTGGAAAAACATTGTGTGGATTTACGACTCACGGTACACAATGTGGCGATCCGATGACAGGGTGTGGGTATGGCGAATGCCCGGTGAACGTCATCTGCCAGCGTGTGTAGCTGTGTTATGGTGTGGTCGTGTTTTTCACGAATGGGGCTTGCACCCCTTGTCGTTTTGCGTGGCACTGTCACAGCACAGGCCTACATTCTTGCTTACCACTGTTGAAGAGGAATTCTGGGATGGCTATTGCATCTTTCAACGCTATAGAGCACCTATTCATAATGCACGGCCTGTGGCGGAGTGGTTACATGACAGTAACGTCCCTGTAATAGACTGGCCTGCACAGAGTCTTGATCTGAATCCTACAGAAAACCTTTGGGATGTTTTGGAACGCCGACTTCAAAAAATGGTTCAAATGTCTCTGAGCACTATGGGACTTAACTGCTGTGGTCAACAGTCCCCTAGAACTTAGAACTACTTAAACCTAACTAACCTAAGGACATCACACACATCCATGCCCGAGGCAGGATTCTAACCTGCGACCGTAGCGTTCGCGCGGTTCCAGACTGTAGCACCTAGAACCGCCCGTCCACTCCGGCCGGCCCGCCGACTTCATGTCAGGCCTCACCGGCCGACATCGATACCTCTCCTCAGTGCAGCACTCCGTGAAGAATGGGCTGCCATTCCCCAAGAAACCTTTCAGTACCTGATTGAACATATGCCTGCGAGAGTGGAAGCTGTCATCAAGGATATGGGTGGGCCAACACCATATTTAATTCCAGTATTACCGATTGAGGGTGCCACGAAATTGTAAGTCATTTTCAGCCAGGTATCCGGATACTTTTGATCACGTAGTGTATCTGCCATAAGAAGCCGGTGCTGGTGGACTGCAGTGGTGATACTGTATATAAATACCGCTGGCTTCAAAGTTGCAAATGTCTTGAGAGCTGAAACCTAAGAGCTTAGACAGCAGACTGCTTTCTATAACTGCTAAAGCAAAGTTGAATCTTGTCACTTTACTGCCAGCAACAAACATAAGACGCAAACTCCCAGCACAAGGCGGAATTCAGCAACGTCTTAAGCGCAAGTGAATAACAGCAAACATCTCCCAAGAACTGCGTACCCAACGTATGACGAGGCATACCAACACAAGGCGGAGTACAGTAACGTCTTTAAATGTACAGCAAAATAAGGTGCCCAAAATGATCTCTAAGACAGAAATTCTGCATCGCACTGAGGCTAAAACAGAAATCTTCTATGCGCTCAGGAGCAAAGAAAAGAAAATGTTCCTGCTCTTTCGAGAGTTGAGACAGGGTCTCTTTCTCCTCCGAGAGATAAAACAGGGATCACGCAGCTAAAACTTCCAGCTCACCACCTCGCCTCTCTTTACCTCCCTCCTAGATTCGAGCGAGTGAATCATAGCTTAGTAACCGCACTGCATACTCCCTCTCCCCTCATGCTAAACGTCTCCGGCCAATCACACTCAAGTTTTCGTCGAATTTTTCAAAAGGCGTCCCTCCTACCAATGCGTTAAGTAACTGTGCCAATTCGGAGCCTCCGGCTCAGAATTTCGCAGGAACTAATCTGGTGTACGTACCAAAACAGCAAAAGGCTCGAGGCGCCAGACTGTCGCCTGGCCGCTTCAATTCGCCACAGTATATTTTGAAACAATTTGCGTCCGCGACTACACGGCGGCGGTCAGCCTACACCGGTCATTGTGGAACAGTTCTCGCCATTCATACACCGCCTGCGCCCCACATAGAACTCGGCGCCTCGGCTCACCGCCGGTCGGTGATCTAAGTCATACAATGTTCTGCGTTTCGGCGACCGACCAAGGAGAGCGTCCCTCCAAGAACCAGCTACTGCCGCCCTGAGACATCCCGCTAGGCCTCTTGTCTGCTCCGACTGCGGCGTGAAGTTTCGGGCCCACGGCTCCACTAAGCTTACGCAGTCATTCTACATAGAAGCTCATCACTCAACAAACAAGTGAACTACAAGTATTAGTATATAGATGTACTTGACGATGTTAGTCATATTCTTTACCTTTAATAAACGGTTCCAAGCCTATCAACAGATGGTTGATCACTATATAATCGCATGTGCAGGAGTGGGATGGAATCTTAGTAATCTACCAAAATACTACCACCTTACAATTCTAAACCTATCCCTAATACTTGTTGGGATAGGGCAATCGGTAAGATGGTACCCGTGGAAGCCATGTGTATCTATTCGCTGTCCAATTCACAACACAATTTTTAAATTATCACACATAGTCACGACTTCTCTTGTATCGGTTAACGATGGAGCACATATAATTTTTTCCCACTACATTTTGTTGTTCAAATGGCAAATGTGCAACATTAATATCTCGCCTCTGAGTGCTCAGCAGATGAAATATAGCTGTTTAGTGAGCCATTTAAAACATCGGTGAAGGGCAGGGCCATCCAATCTTTCCACTTACCTAGGCCACGTTGTAAGAAGATGAATATTTTTGGCCCGCACATAATATACTCAATACTAACAATGACGGATGTGGAAAAAAGGAAAGAAAAGAAAGGAAGTAGCCCATAGGGACGGTCGAGCGTATATAGTTAAACACATGAGTAATTACAAATTACATAGTTAGTGTAAAATTTGACTTTGAATTTGGGAAAATAATCTATCAATACCAGGTTCAATCGAAGTGGGTGCAATTCTCAGGATGTTGCGAAGGCGGCAACCAGAGATTTTGGTTCTATGTTTACTTTTTGTGTGCTTTAGCCTTGAAAACAGCTGTTCCCAAATGCATGTGCTTACAAACAGACGACATATATAACGCATGACTGTGAAGAAAGAGATATTTCTCCCTGGGTAGGTATGATTTGCAAAGGTCCTACAAAAATACATGATAAAATTTTTCTTTCAGTTGAATGTCAGACTGCTACTCTGTGCACTTCATCTGATAATACTCTGGCAACGTATTGTAAAAGTTGTTGCATAAAAATAAAAATTTTTATTTTTTTCTAAAATTTTGAAGTATATTAGCAAGTTCTTCTGTCAAGTGGCAAAATGTGGCTGCATAATTCATCACGATTTTAGGATTAAATTTGGCCAATGTTTTGAAATGAAAATAATTGTTTACATTTACTAATGCTTGCCATAATTTCAGTTTCATTTGGAACGCGGTAATGTTTGAAACATTTTATTAGCTGGCTGCTGTGGCCGAGCGGTTCTAGGCGCTTCAGTCTGGAACCGCGCGACCACTACGGTCGCAGGTACGAATCCTGCCTCGGGCATGGATGTGCGTGATGTCCTTAGGTTAGTTAGGTTTAAGTAGTTCTAAGTTCTAGGCGACTGATGACCTCAGATGTTAAGTCCCATAGTGCTCAGAGCCATTTGAACCATTTTTTGACACATTGTATTGATAAGAAGGTTTCTGCTTTGAAGACACTTATTTAAGTCACTTAATGAGAAGTCAAATCTACGAAAAATTCAGTACGTAGTTGGTACCGCCAAATTCTGGCAGCGATTTTGTTCTTGATTGCTTATTTGTCGCACGATATCAGATTAAACCTGTTATAACAGAGTTATGATGCTGTCATATAGAGAAACATTGGTAGTAATCGCAATCCCTATGAAGACTTCTAACTTCTACTGACATGTAGTGATCAGAACTATGGCGGAAAAGGTTCTTTACAACAATTGTACAGAAATAACACAGGATTTCCTTGTGTTTCCAGAAATTAATTTCATTAAACGTCTCTAAATCTCTGGTTTTGCAGTCGCATCTGAAGTAGCCGTAAGATGATTAATCAGAGCACCTGACAGATCAGCAGGTGATAAGAAAGAGACTCTGAAGGTTCAAGTATAGCACGGGTGGCAATGTTAGGAATGTAATGGTCCAATGACAGAATAGCATCGTGTGGTGGGGGTCTCAAATAGAAAATATTCAATTTACCATAACTTTACTTTTTTTTAAATTTCGTGATAGATGCTCACTTTTTCAGCCGCATCGATACGTGCTTTGGACTGCATGCAGCCCACTAGAAAGTAATAACTGTAGGCTCTCTGATGGGGTCAATCGCGGGACATTTGATGCAGAATAAGTACGAACGGTTTGATATTGGACTATTACGAGTGAATCTAATATTTTATCACTAATCTTACTGCTACGCTGATTGCGCCAGTAATAGATTCCACAACAACAGCTAACAAAAAAGGGTTATTTGCCAAGTTCGTGTTAAATGTTATTGTCATCAATGAATTTTCATGGCCGAGGAGCCATTATATTCCAAGCTAGATAATGAGATGCTAATCAACAGCGATAAGTCTGAGTAATTTGGCAGATAAGAGTACATTTCGTAGTCCTGTTTTCTGGAAGTCTGTACAGACTTTAGTGCAAGACGTGGCCGTTTTACGAAAGATTAAACTACCACACCTGCAACCACTGCAACATTGTTTCAGTAAATCGGCTGGATTCTTTTAAAGGAGTTCAAACTTTATCAAGCTGCTGCTATTATGTGACTATTAAAAATCAGCAGCCTAGAAGAGTAACGCACTACTGTATCACATCCGGTGTGTTCTTGAAGCTGTGGCCACACGATACCATACAACAGACAGTGACACGCCGAAGTTATTTTTACAGTGTGATAATGAGGTTCTAAGAGAACTTAAAAATACGACTCCATACGATAACGGGTTCAAAATGACTTTCTTTAGTTTCAGTGTTAAAACATTCGCTAAATAGTGGAAGAATAATCTATCAACATGAAACTGCGTTCTTAAGGTCGAGATTAAATGCTCTCTCATGAAAACCTGAAGACCATACGATTGTGAAACGTAAAAATCTGTTAATCAATTGCAGCTACCACAGAGCCTCAAGGAATAAAAAATTTGCAATCACCGTTGACAAACAATAGTTGTAGAGATTACTAATTTGCACGGATTGTGGTTAGTCAGTCTTAAGTAGCTTGAAAAATGTAATCCACAGCAATAACCAACTTTCACGATATCCTTCACAACCACTTTTTGTATCTCATCAAAGACTTTTATTTACTTGAATAACTAAAATTTAATACAACATGCTGCAGGAGCGGATTTTTGAAGAGACTGCATTTTTCATAAGATTTGTATCTTCATAAAAGAGCACGAGTCGAGCATTTCAGAACTGTACACTGATCATTCTTGAAGCCACTCCTCCTATTGCAGAAACCGCTTAACGAGAAGTCGCCCATGATTTTCTTTCTACTTATCGTTCGCTGATATCGTTCCAACTATCAATCATCGCAACTTATAAAGCAAAGCCTTAGAAAGGGTATTTATAATACTAACCAGCCGAACTTGGGGATTACACCCCTCCGCTATCCTGCACACATACAAAGCATTGATCCGACCTATCCTCTCATATGCTAATGTTGCTCGCAGATCCGCTTTCTATTTGTCTCTCCAAACCCTTGAAACCATGCAGTCCACCTAGCTTTCTGCATCCGTTTACCTTCCCCCACATGGATCATTAACCATCTCATCAAATTCCCAGCTCCACCCACTCGCATTGAAGACCTCCGAACAACCATTTGAAAACTTGACTCCAACAATCCTATTGTCTATTCCCTAATTTCCAAACCTAGTACGCTGTCGCACCTATACCGAAACATTCCAACAACTCCACACTTATAAACGTTTCAAATCCTCTTCCAACAAAATTTCAGTCGTCTCCGGCTCTCAGACAATGTAATGCGATCAGATATTTATGGATCCTACCGACTATAACTACTCCACATCCATCCCACCTCATCAGGGTTCCTCTACTTCTCCCATCACTTCTCCGTCTTTCCCTATGGATTTTTCCCTTCCCTACTCATCATATTACGGTCCTATATACACCGCAAACTACCTTTCCTTTCGTGTCTTCCAGACTCCCACCTCAACACTTTCTCCATAGATACCACCCATCGAACCCCAATAATTATACCCACACCCTACTACGCTGCTAAACATCTAAAGTTTTTATCCACCAAAAACAGAGAATTTTTTTCCTGTGCAGTTTCTCCTACTTCTGATGAAAGTGCTGTACTCCTTTATTAAGATCACCATTTTACAACGTGTCTTAAATGTATTCTTATTGTTTTTATTTTTGCTTTAGTTTTTTCGTGTTTTGATTTGGAAAACCAAAATAATAAAGTTGGTTTGTATAAAAACCTTCAGAAATTCATCCTTTTACAAATTTCAAAAACATTTGTAAGTACTTTACCATCGAATTTATTGTTTTCGTCTTATATACTGTAGATACAAATCCTTTCGCTGAAGAGGGGGTTAATTCTACCGCTGACAGATCACCCAGCCAGTATGGGGCGAGGGAAATGAAACAATAATATCAAAAGTATATTTTGTTTTATTGGATAAATTCAAGCATTTAGAATGGTTTGAAGACAGGAATAGCGACCAGCATTAAATAAATAAGATAGTGAATGTATGTTGCTAAGGCACAGAGGTAGCTTGAAGGTAGTTCGATGACTCCACTGGTAAGCATTTAACTCTGAATTTCAAAGTAATCTGGAAGATGAAGCTGTATCTGAGGATGCTTTGGGGAGTTTCGAAACTAGACGGCCATTCCATGGAACGGAAAGTGTCGTGGACCATTCAGACGTGTTCTCCAAGCAACGAAGCGTCGTATTAGTCTCGAAAATATTGAGAAACTACAATAAGAAAGCGCAAGTTAACTTACTCATTACACTAAATCGACAATAATGTAGGGATGCATCAGGACGATATCAGGTGGAAGCTTACGTGCCCACCAGCAACTGAATAAAGAAAGTAAATCTAGAGACAACCCAAAGATACACTGTCAAGGTCTTGCATTTTGACTAGTATCAAACAATACATAATATCTTTTTCGTCACAGAGAGCTATAGTGTTGAGGAGCGTCTGGGTTTTGCGTTGCACTTAAAAAGGCGAAGAATTCTATCATCGCTTTTCCGTGTTGAAATTACCTTACTCACTGTCTGTGACCCATGGAGCGATTACATTTCACAAGACAGCATAGTATGCAACGGCATTTGTCAGTAAAGTTTAACAAAATTCTTATGTTGTCATGAATGAGACTTCGCTGACAGGAACGTTTCACGACTCACGCAAGGAGGCAGTTTTCATGCGATTCCTGAAAAAACCTCAGGTCTGATATCGACGTAACAGCTACCACTTGGGTCTAGAGATAAAAAAGCATAACTGTCGTGCTCACAGAGGGTTCAGTAGGTATCTCTGTATTTTACATTCTCGAATGCAGATATTGATACGCTTTCTCAATAATGAGTGTCTTTCACCCACTTTGGAAGTTCTACGATGGAAATCTTGAAGCCTTCATCAACAGATCTGGAAATATTCAACAAGTTTAGCTCTGGATTTTATTCACCCATAGACTTTTTTATGTTCGTGCAGCGACGTACTGTTAAACTGTTAACAGCGAGAGAGGATCAATTTTAATTGTCACTCTCTTTTTAGTTATTGGTAATGATATTACTTCCTCGGAAGAGAATTCAGGGCAGTTGTAGGTGGCAATACACAAAATTCCATTTTCTTTTTGACTCTAGCGTAGACTACGCGATAACAACGATACATACCTAGAACAGACAATTACGGAGGACGAAATAGCAGAGAAACTGCGTTAGGTTTTCTTTCATACGCTTCATAGTCCTGTCTAAGCTAATTTGAATTTCATATAACGAGCATTTTTAGATGTTAACAGTTCCTCTTAATGCCTGCGCCTCTATCTTAATGAGTAATCGTCTACTTTACCATATCACATGGCATAAAAATAAAGTCGATGCAGTGTTCCTTTACAATTTCGTACTGCCGCCTAACGAACAAAATACGAACGTACCGAACATCAGATCAACTGTGTTATAGTACTCAAGAGTTTCTAGCAAACGGAAAACAGCAAGTCATTAACATTGGATAGAAGCTTTCAGACGTAACAGCAGCTTCGGTCGTACCCCATGGGAGTCTTATTACAGGCCCATTATTTTTCACACTGTGTATATAAAAGGTATAATAGACAACATAGGAAGTTTCATGAGGCTTAACGCTGATAATGGTGTTGTATACAGAGAAGTCACAACGCAAGAAAATTGTAGCGAAACATGAAGACCTACAGAGGATTGGCGCTTGGTGCTGGGAGTGGCAATTGGCCCCCCAACATAAAAGAAATGTAGCGTATTGCGTATACATAGATGGAAACATCCAATGCTGTATGATCACACGATTGTAGAACAGTCACTGGAAGCCGTTACTCCCATAAAGTATCCAGGAGCATGCGTACAGAGCAGTTTCAAGTGGAGCGGCAACATACTGTAAAACTAATCACAGTAAAGGCAGATGCTAGATTGAGATTCAATGGAAGAATCCTCAGGAACTTTAGTTCCTCAACAGAAGAGGTAGCTTAAAAAACACTTTTTTGGCCAATACTTAAATATTGCTCGTCACTATGGAATCCGTGTGTGAAAGGATTGATAGAGGAAGGAGAGAAGATCCGACGTAGAGGAGCGCGTTTTGTCACAGGTTCACTTAGTAAGCCAGAAAGCGTCACAGAGATGATCTTCAGTGACAGATGATGCAAAAGAGACTTTCAGCATCACGGTGTGGGTTACTGTTAAAGTTCCAGAGCGTATGTCCGTACAACAATCGAGAAATATATTGCTTCTTCCTATTTATATCTCGGGAAAAAACAATGTAAATAACATTAGAGAGATTCGAGCCCATGCGGGGGCTTACTGACAACCATTCGGCCCCAAACCAGTCGCTACTGGAACAGGAAAAAGAGGGAAGTGACAGTGACACACAGATTACCCTCCGCCACACACCGGGAAGTGGCTTGCGAAGTGTAGATGTAGACGTAGAAAGCTTTTACAAAATTTTATTCTAGTCTGGCTTACTTATGGACGCAGCACATGCGGATCAGCGCCAACGGCCTTCCCACAATGGTAACACCGGTTCCCGTCAGATCACCAAAGTTAAGCGCTGTCGGGCTGGGCTAGCACTCGGATGGGTGACCATCCGGTCTGCCGAGCTCTGTTGGCAAACGGGGTGCACTCAGCCCTTGTGAGGCAAACTGAGGAGCTACTTGACTGAGAAGTAGCGGCTCCGATCTGGTAGACTGACATACGGCCGAGAGAGCGGTGTGCTGACCACATGCCCTTCCGTATCTGCATCCAGTAACGCCTCTGGGTGAGTATGACACGGCAGCTGATCGGAACCGTTGGGCCTTCGTGGCCTGTTCGGACGGCGTTTAGTTTTACATGCGGATCAGCAAGTCCAAGTTACTTCCCGATACAACACGAAGAGCCTCAGAAGTGAATGAAATTATGTATGAGAAATTTCCGAGGAAGCCTATAACCATATTCAGGGAAGAGGTCGGAGAGCTACAGTGAGTTCCGAAATTTAATAAATAAGAAGCTAATAATTTCCAATATGTGCGCGTGGGTTATTTCGTTAACGATGTTTAAATAACTTACTAAAATTATCAACTATTTAACTGTTGCAGGCTATAACCGAAGTGTACAGTTAATAACTTTGAGTCCTGCGCTCTCATGGAACTCTGTTACAACACGGAAATAAATCAACCGTAGCACAGTAATCACCATCATTTCTGTAAAGTTACATGAAAATACATGTATCTGCACTCTTCCGGCTTACCTTCGCTCCATTCCAGCGCGTACAAAAGTTATATATTTTAATGTTGGCCCGCTGCAGATAAAAAGGCTGATCAGACGCATTATGTCTTTATGTGAGCAGGAAGTAAATTATTCAGGTGTGAAATAAAGATACTGTGTACCAGTCTCAGAAGGAGAGAGAGTCATATGACGCCTATTTGACGCGTATTGTCACCTTTCCTTCGCAATTTCTCAGCTGCATTCCTGGTTAGCATAGCGTGAGACAATAAGTAAACAAATGTGAACACTCATTTCAGACTGATGACCACATCAACACTCACTTGGAAATTCACGAGGAAGGAACTTCATATCAGCAAACCGAAGTTATACATAATCTCTAAGTTTATCTTTACCCTTCAGCAGGTTGTTAAGACTGTAATTCCTAGTAAAATAATATGTTCTCCCTTAAAAAAGAAGTGCAGCCAAGTAATTTTGCGTGTAAGGTTGATGATTGCGAAAGGATGAGTTTATTTGAATTTCCTAAACCCTTTCAAGACATATGCTTGGATGATTCCGAACAGTAGGCACTGGCTCTCAACCACCCAACTCACCCTTTTTTTTTCAGTCAGTCACATTTTCATGTGCCGTTATTTTAGCTCCTCTGTCTTTGCACTTACGTTTTAATCCCAGGTGTAGCACATTTCACCCTTTATCCGTCGTCTTAAGGCGTATGAGATAGATTGATTGAGTGGGATGTGAGTTTGTGATTGAGTGTCATGTTGTAGATGACAACCTCGCCGTTGAGTGCCCATGAACTCCAAAATTAGACACGCACACATCCTTTGGAATGTATATAGGGTGATTCCTATAAACGTTTGAAAACCTACGAATCGATGTAGAAGACGCTAAATTTAATATGAGACACATGGGGCCGCAAATGTCGGGAAATACCCCAAAAGCGGGTGACAAATGTTGACGTCACCAGATGACGCACCTTGAAGCACATGCAGCAGTTGAACCTGTGGGTATGTCACACCTGATCATCCCAACCCAAGTCACCAATTCACATCGGTGTGGCTCCGGGCCTACGTCTGTGACTGTAGATCGTGGGGCTCAGTGTTCGAGTCTTGCGCCTGGCAGTTTTTTCTTTTCGTTAGACAGTTATGTGTCTATACATTCAGGTAAGGTTAGTCATTTTGTTTATTGGTATCGCGGTCTCCGTGGTTTATTGCAAAGTACACTACAACAAAAATCTACTATATTGCATCGAAAGTAAATGAATGTAAGCTTCCGAATAGCGTCATACCAGTAAATGACCTACGTTTTCCTTAGTAAATAATGCCTGTAAACGAAAAGAAAAGGGAGAAAAGGAAAGAAGTACAAAATAAAAACAGCTTTTGCTTTGTTACAGTGAGGACAATAATTTTGTAGCTTCAAGGTTTACAAAAAATCACATTTACAAGTGCTTTTAGAAATTTGTACCGTTTGCTCAAATGCAGGTACTGCATCGCTCAATCATCACTTCACGCATGTACTCGAAAATTCCCTCCGTATTTCAGGTCTACGCAGCGGCAACGGCTATGCGGGCAATGAGATCTATTTTGGACTCCACTGGGATGTTGTAAATTAGCTCGTTCATACGATCCCAAAATAAAAAAAAAATCTGTAGGACAGCCCCCTACTGGTGAGGGTAGGAACCACAAGCGCAACCATTACATGTGCAGCGAATGCGTCATCTGATGATGTCACATGTTGAACATTTGTCATCTAGTTTTAGGGTATTTCCCGACATTTGCGGTTCCATGTGTTTTATATTAATATACGTCATCTCACGCTCATCTACGGCACTTCGGAGTTATTTAAACGTTAATAAGAATAAGCCTGTATACATATTACAAAAATGTAAATATATCTGTGTATGCATGTGTGTATGTTCCACATCTTCTCCTGAAGCAACGGACCGATTTCAAACAAACGTGGGGGGCGTATCACCTACTGTCTAGAAAGAATCGCTCTGGCGATAAGAATCATCTGCCTTTCAGAGGGGTGGGGGTGAAAAGGAGGTGTAACCCAGAACGCTCGAATATCCAGTGTTAAATCAACCAGTATTTGAAAACGAGAGAAGTTAGTCCCGTCACAAAAGTTACAGTTCGTAGTAATAGACGGAATGTCATCGAGTAAAACAGAATTAATATTCTGCGTTCCCCAAGGAAGTGTTATAGGCCCTCTATTGTTCCTGATCTATATTAACCACATATGAGACAATTTGAGAAGCCATCTTAGATTGTTTGCAGATGATGCTTTCGTTTACCGTCTTGCAAAGTCATCAGATGACCAAAACAATTGCAAAATGATTTAGATAAGATATCTGTATTGCGCAAAAAGTGGCAATTGACCCTGAATAAAGAAAAGTGTGAAGTTATTCACATGAGTACTAAAAGAAATCCGCTAAATTTCGATTACGTGATTAGTCACACAAATGTTAAGGCTGTAAATTCAACTAAATACTTAGGGATTACAATTACAAATAACCTAAATTAGAACGATCACATAGATAATGTTGTGGGCAGGACAAACCAAAGACTGCTATTCATTGGCAGAACACTACACTTGGAATGTGCAACAGGTCTTAAAGAGACTGCTTACACCACGACTGTCCGCCCTATTCTGGAGTATTGCTGCGTGGTGTGGGATCCACATCAGGTGGGACTGACGGATGGCATCGAAAAAGTTCAAAGAAGGGAAGCTCCTTTTGTATTATCGCGAAATAGGGGACATGGTGCCACAGACATGATACGTGAACTGGAGCGGCAATCATTAAAACAAAGGCGTTTTTAGTTGCGACGGGATCGTGTCATGAAATTTCAATTACCAGTTTTCTCCTCGGATTGCGAAAACATTCTGTTGGCACCTACCTACATATGGAGAACGATCGTCACGATAAAATAAGAGAAATCAGGGCTCGCACAGAAAAATTTAAGTGCTCCTTTTTCCCGCACGCCGTTCGAGAGTGGAACGGTAGAGAGACAGCTTGAAGGTGGTTCATTGAACCATCTGCCAGGCACTTTACTGTGAATAGCAGAGTAATTACGTAGATGCAGATGTAGTGACTTGCAGCAAACTTCACACATAACTTGAAACTTTTAAGAAATTCTTTCTCGCTGATAACTCCAACAAAATGATGAAAGGAGAAAAGTTCATCCCTTACTACACTTTTGCTGTTCATGTAGTAAAATGTCGCCTCAGGAATGACGTCTTAATTTATTACTGCTTTACTATTAACGATATTTGCGACATATTGCGCATACAGTATCCACTGAATGTACCTACAAAATTATATCGTTGTACGGCACATAGTTTAGGAGATATGGCGTCATAAACAGTGAGCTGCGTGAAAACGAAACTTCAGAGTGAAATTATTTACAGATATAGGTAAAATATGTGTACAGACATGTGTGAAATATATCAAATATACGTCTCATTCATTATCTGGCAAAATATTTGCTAAAGAAACTCCTTCTAAATGCCTGGATCGAATTACACCAAACGTGGTAAACACATTACTTATTTTCTCCAAAGAAAGCCCGCAGAATCGTTTCAGCCTCTGCTTTAGACCTTCCGCTCTGCTCCGAACTACAGGACCTCGACTGACCCATAATACGATGCTACTGTGATGAGCATAACCTGCACTCCGTATCCTTCGCCAAATCAGCCATCCGACAAAAACAAACGACGATGGCCTCAGAATCCAAGCGTCAGGTGTCATTCCAGCCGCCGGCCGGTGTGGCCGAGCGGTTCTAGGCGCTTCAGTCTGGAAACCCGCGACTGCTACGGTCGCAGGTTCGAATCCTGCCTCGGGCGTGGATGTGTGTGATGTCCTTAGGTTAGTTAGGTTTAAGTAGTTCTAAGTTCTAGGGGACTGATGACCTCAGATGTTAAGTCCCATAGTGCTCAGAGCCATTTATTCATTCCGGCCGACATGTGTCACTATTTGCAGCTAGCTGCACCCAGTGCGCTCGATAGCTGCTGGCAGGGACTGTAACACGTTTCGGACAAGACCACCCGGGATGAACATATCGAGAGCGCACTGATATTCTTTCCCGTCCTGCGTGCTATTTCCCTGAGCGGCTCCATTGTCGCCCGAACGTTGGATCTTGCAGTGACTAGTACTCCCACCCTTTACACTTGTCCCGACTGTACAGGATAATCTGCCGCTGGTCCACCTCAAGAGCCATCCCGTGCCGACTCAGAAGTATTATCAACACTTAGTAGCACCTTGCATCTGTAACTAAGGCGTAAGGAGCCAGCCGTGTAGCCCGTTGCTTCTTCGCCTTCCGCCGAGTAACATGGGCACCTTCCACTGTCCGTCACTCAATTCGTATAAAGAAGGCGGGTCAGCAGTTACGATCGGAAGACACAGTGACAACCAGGTCACCAAGGGATTGCAACGGCAACAAAAGCGTCGCCGGTCTCGTCACTAGCGCGCCGATATTGCTGCAGCTTTGATCAGTAGCTAGAAGCTAGTCGACCGTGGCCAACGCAGGTTTCAGCTCTTTACATATAGCAGCCAGTTCTCCCTGCGTCCGTTCACAACAAGCACAGTTGCTAGCCATATCGTGCTGTCTGTGTAAAAAAATCAGAAGTAACTTAGAAAGTTCTCCTGCAACAGAGAAAAATTGACCAACTGCGTCACTACTCAGATTGGAGTGCACACAAAATATAAACGACAGAAAAAACAAACACTAAAATTTGCTCTGCATAATTGTCAGTACAGCCTGAGGTCGCAAGACCCGCAATCTCTCAAAACGGAAATGAATTTCTCTACTGGAAATGGATGTATCAACAGCTACTTTTTACTGGAAACTCTGCTTAAATAGAATCTATAGCAGGTAATAAATTCGCGAACTCGAAAGCGCTGATGTAAACTATACGCCGTGTACTGACACGAGATTTAAACGGAGTCACATGACGTGGCACTTCTAGCGGCGGGAAATTACACGAGGAAGGCGCCTCACAACAGATATGCGCTAAGATTTACGCAAAAACAGAAACATCGAGTAAGTTGGTAAGCACTCGTCTACACAGTAAAATACACACATCCAGTTCAATTCTTCGCAGAAGTGCGTGAAAAAACAGAAGCAAATGTAAATGACTGTGTATCAGAGAAACTGCCACAGCTCCTACCGCTACAAGCGCTTCCGCTCGGCTCGGCGTCTGCCACTGCAGATTGACCAGATCGTACTTGCAGATGGGCAAGTGGTAAGGCTTGCGTTCGTTACGCATTATCAGACTGGCATCACATGTTCTTCCTCGGGGTAATAAGACTCCATAGACTGTACTTGGGTTCTATAAAACTGAAAAATTCAGTGTGCACATACAAAATATATTTATTCAGGTCTTTCAAATCCACCTTTGCAACTGCTATAACCTCCCTATTCATTTTACCATAAGCGTTTTGTTTTATTAACGTAAAAAATCTTCATTGGTAACATATTTGCCTGATATCCAGTGTCGTCTATATACACATTTTCCATGTATTCCTGTGTTTGGCTCTTATGCTTTTCGCCTAACAGTACTCTGTGCAGCACTCACACGTTACAACGTAAAGAAAAAAAACGACTCAGTATTGCAGCACTATAGTTTATTTGTGTGCTATTGGCCAAACACGTGGTAAATGCAGAAATATCTGGAAAATTAGCATGCAAATGACACTTCAAGACGTAAGCGAAAATCAGACGAAAATAATACCATGGACGATGAAAGGAACGCGTATGCTAAGGTATATAAGCGTTCTTTATTTGTTGCACAGACGGATTTGAAATTACATAAATGACTGTACAGCAACAATGGACGCTGTCTCACCAATGCAGAATATCAGATATGTTCTACGTTCTAAGATAGATGTCTTCTCTATGTTTACAAATTCTTTCCACTTCGATTAAACTCCAGGACAATCGACACATAACTTTTTGAGTTATCGATCTGTTCGTGATTTTTTTTCTATTCGTGGAAATTTCTGATAGTATCGACTAGTTCTGACGTGATGTACGTTTGAATGGCGAACATAGATGACGGGGCCAAGACGCGTTAGGTTAATGACGTAAGGATTCTTCCGCCCAGTATTTTCAGGTTATTTTTTCAGAACTTGGTACAGGCTAGAGCGTTTCGTCATGTTCATGTTCATGATCAATGTTATCGGAACAGCCCAAGAGGTGAACAGTCAGCGTGCCTCGGTAATATGGCAATGTGGCTGCTTCTCAGTTCTGCTACAGTCGCACTGTCGGTGCTCATTCGCAGCTAAGTCACTCCGACGATTGCACTGATAGGACTGCCTTGTCGAGTGCATCCCGTCGTACTCATGACTCATACGGAGAAACGCAGAGCTCCAGCTGAATATTCTACGCAGTCACTCATCACGAAAATAAATGACTGACTCATTTGCCTGGGTAGATACTGTCAGCCATTTTTCATTACTCCTGTTCATTACACTTACAGTGCGTTAACTGTTTATAGGTCACTATCACCATATTACCGATGATTATTAGTTTCATAAGCCGCAGAAGACAGCTTTTACTTAGCACGTAAAAAGTCTACTTGTCTAGTGGGCTAGTGAGGCAAAAATTCTCTTTTACTGCAAGTAATGACAATCATCATGTTCAGAAGTTACGAAGCGACTAAAAACTATCCGATGTCTCAGTTACACTTCATTCTAATCACTTGCAAGAATACATACAGAGAGAATGTTCTCAATAAGGCTCCAATAAGCTGTTAGTGTAGGCTGAAGCACCTTCCCCACAATCATAGTAGTAAACTACCCAATTTCGTGATATTTGTAAAAGAAAAATCAGAACAGATACTCACTCTATTTTATACTGCGTTATAAGAAACAGCCTGAGAAGCTCACAAGGGTGTTGCAACATAGGTCACTTAACACATTATTCACTCATTTTCAACAAACTTGTCATTTTCACTCACATATGGGCAAATACTGCATATAAATACTGTAGCATTACGTGAATCGATGGACTGACAACTTTCATGGAATCATCACAGACAGGAACAACACTAAATCCAAGCAATTTTGATCTTTTCACAATTGTAGCTCTCGTTACAGGCTGCACAGATATCACTTTTCTTATTCTTTCCTGCTTCCGTTTTGCTCCTTTCTGTTTATTACCAGGTAAGAACGTTACAGTTTCTGATCAAATTAAGTGTGGCACCCTTAAAAGTTAGCAACAGATGATGTGAAGCTTGTTGCTGAAATGGACGGCTAATTCTCATCACCCATAGACCTGCCTAAATGCTTCTTCCTTAGAGGGCTGGCGACAAATTCTTGAAGCTGTCGTGCAAGGCTCATCGGCATCTTCTTCAGTATTCAGAGTAAAAATTCCTATTTCATTGAAAGCAGGGTTGAGCAGTGCATGAAAATCACGCATCAGTGTTAGCAAATTATGGCTGGTATACGATTGTGTATTTTGTATTAAAGGGCGAACCTAGAAGCGACGGAGAGGCTTCCTCCCGCCGCAGCCCTCAGTGTTTCATAACCTAACAACAGGCCACAGCAGTCCACCCACCCCACCGTCGCCCCACACCGAACCCAGGATTATTGGGCGGTTCGGCTCCGTATGCGAAGCTTACTCAATAAGAAAACCGAAATTCCTATAGGAGGCAATCGTTGTGTGATATTCTCACTCTAGTTCTTACGAACAGCATTTGCTACTTGATTGCAGGCACAGCTGTTTGACTATTCCACAACCCCTCGAAAAACTGACCTGGCTATGTTATAAGGCCAAAACCGTAACGACTTCGTGAACGGCTGATGAAATTTCGCCTTATATTGCCAAAGCAACAAGAACAGTGCGTTCTTTAGGATAGTCGAGAAGTGCTGCTGAAGCAAAATGCACATTATAAAAGCAAACTACAGAATTTGAAGTCAGCGAGCTAGTTTAGCATTACCTCGGGCGAGAAATCTAAACTTCCATCGAACAGCTACTACACAGAATCGCTACTATGAGTTATCTCACTGTTATTAATCACAATTATCACGGCTCGATGCAAGGCCTTGTGGTTAAGCCAACTTCAGCGGCTTGTTCATCATGTGCCCAAAGTGTTTAGTGCTGGTAACTGTGATGGGTGGGTGTTGAGTGTAACGTCGTGCATATTTTGCTGGTTTACGATTATGTGGACAAAGACGGTGAAATACAGGGTCGGCGCAAAGAAAACCTCCTATTCTCAAACAGCACTTTTAGGGCTGTTAAGTTTCATGTCCCTCTCCCATCAACCGACTACGAACATCGTAAAATGTCATCACTCCATTAGACATAGCTGGTAGGTTTGGGATTTTATCACGGGGATTGACACACAGTCTGTTATCAGTAGCCCACACCAGACCAGATACTAGTCATGGAAACTTCACATTAGAGACCTCGGGGCCCTCAGACGAATATAGGTAATGAACTTAACGATTGCATTAATTTCATCGAGTTGGAGTGAATTGTGTAACTGCATGTCTTCGAACAGGAGCAAATGAAAGTCTCTGGAAACGAAGTCTGTGAGTTAGAATTACCAAATAGTCAGAACTACACAAAAAAACCTAATGATTCCATAGTATAATCGTTGTCTTTAATCGTTTGTTTCCTCTGTGGTACAGAAACGAAGCCGTTAAACATCTTCATGTTTCAAATGGTTCAAATGGCTCTAAGCACTATGGGACTTAACATCTGAGGTCATAAGTCCCCTAGACTTGCAACTACTGAAACCTAACTAACCTAAGGACATCATACACATCCATGCCCGAGGCAGGATTCGAACCTGCGACCGTAGCAGCAGTGCGGTTTCGGACTGAAGCGCGTAGAACCGCTCGGCCACAGCGGCCGGCTCTTCATGTTTTTAGTCACCATATGCACGTGTATGCGTGAAACTTAGGATCCCAGCAGTGTCTTCCATTTTTGCCGATCTGTCCATGATGCCAACTGAATCCAGCTGTCTTTCTTCAGTCTCTGTCCCATCTGTCACCCGGTCATCCCCTCGGTCTTTTTTGATGGCTCTGAGCACTATGGGACTCAACTGCTGAGGTCATTAGTCCCCTAGAACTTAGAACTAGTTAAACCTAACTAACCTAAGGACATCACAAACATCCATGCCCGAGGCAGGATTCGAACCTGCGACCGTAGCAGTCTTGCGGTTCCAGACTGCAGCGCCTTTAACCGCACGGCCACTTCGGCCGGCAGGTCTTTTTTGATAAATTGGGCTCCAATCTAGCATTTGTTTTGACCATCTGCCATCTTTTCTTCGAACGAATTGGCCAGCCTATTGTCGTTTCAACATCTTTACTATTTCCATTATGTCACTAACGTTTTGTTGTACGTATGATAGGCCTATCTACTGTGTTATTTTTGTCTAGCCCAACATTGTTCTTTCTATTTCTCTTTCAGGTACTGAGAGTTTTCTGACCACGGTCGCACTTAATATCCTTGTCACACAGCCATAAATAATAATAATAATAATAATGAGCGTTTGGCATTGGTAGCCGGGAGACCCCTCGTGGGCTGGTTCGGCCGCCACTCGACAAGTTCTTTAACGCCACTACGGCGACTTGCGAGTGAATGAGGAGGAAATGATGATGATAGACACACAAACCCAGTCATCTCGAGGCACAGAAAATCCCTAATCCAGCCGGGAATCGAACCCGCGACCCCCTGAGCGAGAAGCGAGAACGCTACTGCAAGACCACGAGCCGCAGACAGCCATAAATTATTACTGGTAATATACATTGGCCAAAAACTGTTTCCTTCAGATCAGCCGACATCTTGGACTTGAAAACTGAAGAGTATGTTCGGTATGCTTGCCAGCCTAATTTAATACGACGAAGTAATTACGATTCTAAGTCACCTTTCACATTTACGGGTTGACCTACGTAGACATTTTCTGTGACCCTTTGTAGTTGTGTACTTCCAGGACATATACAGGGTTGTCAGAAACAGTCTGGAAAGCTTGTAAGGGTGTTTCAGTGGAGGCTGTGCTGAGAAACAACTACTAGGAAAAAACTCGCTACGTTGCGTCGGTTCCGAGTTATTTTGTACTAAAGTTAGCCAACAGACCGTTGCGAGAGAAAATTCAAGTACATGCACGCGTTAAATGCGGTAAAGCACAGACACTTGGGGATCCGTGAGTTAACACTTGTTCGAATGCCTATTACTGGTTAAAATGTGCCTTTTTCGGAAGTGGTAAATTTAAGCTAGGTGAGTAAAATCTACGTTTGTTCGAATTGAGAAAACCAAACGAAGAAGATTGAGGACACTGTCTCTGTCAGGCTGCTTGAATTTGCTCGCGTGACAGCCTGATAGGTTAACGTCAATACTACAACTCGGAAACAGCACAACGCACCGAAGTTGTTTCTTAACAGTTATTTCATAGTACAGCCTTTTCTGCAGCACCCTTGCAAGCTATTCAGACTCTCTCTGACCCCTGTATTTCCCTCTGGTGTCCATTCACTTATCATGACTTTGGTTTTATTATAGTTCATATTTAGACCAACGTCAGAGTACTAATGCAAGTTCGCTATCTAATATTTGAAGTTGTTCTATATTATATGCAAAATTGGATTACCTTTGCCTTCCAATTCAATTGAGACATTGCTCTTTCTAGGATTGCTGAAAATAGTTTTGGAGACATAGAGTCACTTTGTTTTACACGCTTTTCAATGGGTAATTCATTGGTCTCTTGAAAAACACAAGTTCTTTGTAGATTTTGTGTATGTTCCACAAGATTTTAATATAGACTTGTTCTACTACTTGTTCTGTTAGAGTTTCAAACGCAGTTGGTTAACTGATCAAACAGAAAGCATTTTCAAAATGAATCCCTGTATACATGTATTTAATCCTGCCGTCTGATAAAATGTTGAGAATGTGAATGATAAAAACTCACGGTACCGTTCCTATTCACTTGAAGTTGTTTCAGTACTAGCTGGGAAGGCTACCTAATATGTCATAAGCACGCGTGCAAATGTTTAATAATAGAACATTTGCAGTCATCGGCTGTAGAGCAGAAATTAATTGTTATCATTATCATAAACATTTTAAAATCTGCTCAGGCAAAGCTCTGTTAACTCCACATATTAAGACAAATACAATGGTACGACGCTACTAAATGCGTATTTCTTCAGAAAGCGCTTGAAGAACAACCTGAAATGCTATATATTTCCTTAACACTCAAAACCAGTAACTGTATTATTTTTTGTTGTTAATATACTGTATGCTCAGTGTTGCATTTCAGCCTCACCATTGTACATTATACTCAATATTAATCAGAACGATAATGATCTTATTTTCATGATGTTTATATTATTAGCGAAACATTTTACTACCCGTTTATTTAAAGACTGAGGTGTGACGATTTTAACAGATCCGAGGCACATCGTGAAGTATGTACGCGAGTAACTTGATTGTGTTCCTGATGTCGCACACATGAAGAGTATGTGAAATTTACGATAGTAACTTACAGTTTTACAGCTCTTATAGATAATTTTAGTATGGCTCAAACTGCTTGAAGTTTCTTCAGCCGGCCGATGTGGCCGAGCGGTTCTAGGCACTTCAGTCCGGAACCGCGCTGTTGCTGCGGTCGCAGGTTCGAATCCTGCCTCGGGCATGCATGTGTGTGTTGTCCTTAGGTTAGTTAGGTTTAAGTAGTTCTAAGTCTAGGTGACTGATGATCTCAAATGTTAAGTCCCATAATGCTTAGAGCCATTTGAACCATTTGTAGTTTGTTCCTGCCTGGAAAACTGGTCAAATATAGTCATTATCCAGCGAAATACGCAAGGGCCTAATTGACGACTTAGTGTGATCCATCCGAAATGTGATGTGAAGAACGTCCTTGTGTGATTAAGCTTGCTGAAATTCACTTCGTCTGCCTCACCAGAGTCTTCTACTGACGCTTTCTGAAGTAGTGGTGAAGCTTCCGTTTTGCTTCTCAATAATGAAGTCACCACGGCGCGTGGGAGTGCTGTACAAGATAGCCTGAGAGCACGTGACGCAACAAGCGTAGCTTTATCAATAGTACTCCTTGCGGTGCAGTGAGTCACGGATCACTGTCGTCATGCCGCTGACGTAATCTCCGGCAAGTCGTCCCTTGCGTGAGCTGCCGCCGGGCGCCACGCCGCAGGCGCCACGTTGCCTCAACACCACAACGTCTTAAGATGCTCACCACACATCTAAAAATGTAACAGTGTTTACAGCCGTGTACAACAACAACAACGACTATAGCAAAAACTCTACGTATATAAAATGATGGCAATCGACGTCACAATATACGCACTGCGAACTTCGCTCAAGTAAATTACAGCTTGTTTTTAACAGATAAGACAGTCTGCAAATATCAGGCACTGGTACAGAGGAATATTCCGATATCCCAGACTACCAAAAGATATATTTACTGTCTAGCAAAAATACGCTCATGAATAATTTTTTCCGTGTTAAGTACACTGGAGTTTTAGAGAGTTTTACATCAGACGCATTTCCTTTTTATTTACGAGGCATCAACGATGGTGGTTCTGTAAATACCGTACATGTAATAAGTTGCTGCGTTTTCCTATTTTTATATTAAAAAAGTTTTCTTCTTACGAGTTTGGTGTACAGTTCTACTTGCGGTGTTACTGCAGCTTTTCACATGTCCTGAAATCGACTGTTTTCGTCTCGTTGTTAGCAGAACAGGAAGTAGTAAACATCGTATGTAAAACTGTAAATCAAAATCATAAGTAAGAATGGTTTATAATCTATAAATGGAAAAATGTAGAAATATATTATGTACACTAACTACAGAATCTGATGATGTTTTATAAATAAAAGTGATATGCAGCTGGTGTAAAATTCTCTCAAATCGCAGCACGCTAAAGGCCTAACAAACAAAGAACAACTGATATATAATAGCTACTGCAGAAGGCGGGCTTCCAAACAAACAAAAAATACTCTAGTTCGGAGTGTTTTCTCAAATACGTGATTGAATTAAAACATTTATGACGGAACTACTATGGACAACTAGTATTTAACAAAGCAAATGGAACGTGTTGTGTCCAACAAGGAAATGAAATTAATTTTTTTTTATTTAAGTTCCCGAACAACTCCGTTACGTATTCATATCGACTGTAATAGCCTGATACGATCATATCAGTGCACCTCTGGAATCTTTGAACGTCTGAGAATTCAACGTCTGATCTCAGGCTTACTCGGTAATGGCGTTAAACACTCGAGCGGTACTATAGAACTGTTTGCGTTGCGTTTTGTATTCTGTTTATTTCACAGATACAAAACTCCGTCTCAAAACGAGTTCAAGTCTTCTATTCCATTTCCCTACTACTGATGCTAGATGTTCATTTCATTTTGCCTCTGGCCGTGCGGTTCTAGGCGCTACAGTCTGGAGCCGAGCGACCGCTACGGTCGCAGGTTCGAATCCTGCGTCGGGCATGGATGTGTGTGATGTCCTTAGGTTAGTTAGGTTTAATTAGTTCTAAGTTCTAGGCGACTGATGACCTCAGAAGTTGAGTCGCATAGTGCTCAGAGCCATTTGAACCATTTGAACCATTTTGCCTCACTTCTAAGTATTCACGTTACAAATTAAAAAATAAGAAAGGCTCCAAAAGTATACCAGTAATCATCTAATAGGATACTGCTCGGTTCGTTCTGTATGTTATGGACATTATCTTATACAAGTTATCCAAGTTTAAAGGCAACCGCCTCTCAGCAGTGTAAGTCTTTCTGCGTTAATTTACGATCAGACAACTACAATACTTTCCTAGAGACAACAGTAACCTTTTCGATCCTACCATTCATATATATTAAGAATATCAGCAAATTAGCAGTCTTATAACGAACGTTTTCTGTCGCTCATCAGATTGACTTCCGCTTCTGTTGGACATGAAGCCTCTAGTACAACGTTCTGGATACCACTGATAAAACACTGTTCTAGCCAATCTTATATTTACGAAGATTTTGAACATGGCTGTTTTCCAATTACCGGGGTACACACTGGAGCAGATCAAATGCCTTTTGGTAATCTAGGAAAAGGAAATCTAACTGTTTACTTCCATATTCTAGTTCCAAGACATCATGTGAGAAAATAAATGCTCTGGATTTCACAGTGGTTTTTCTACAACACCTGCTGGTTCTTGGGTAGTATCTTCTTTCGCTTCAAGACCTTTATGAAAAGATATTACAAACGTGAACATTGATGTACGCGAGTCTGTCTTACGGAGCCCACGGCGCTCGATTCGTAAGCAAGCAGCAGTGATTGGAATGTCCCAGGAGAGTGTTCGCCGAATTATTCATCTTGATTTAAAATTTCATCCGTACAAACTACAGATGGTGCAACAGCTGAAGGACAACGATTATCAGTTACGATTAGGATTCTGTCAACAAATGATAACAAAAACAAACGATGACGATGAATTTCTAAACAAGGTTAGGTTAGTTTTGTTTTAACGTCCCGTCGACAACGAGGTCATTAGAGACGGAGCGCAAGCTCGGGTTAGTGAAGGATGGGGAAGGAAATCGGCCGTGCCCTTTCAAAGGAACCATCCCGGCATTTGCCTGAAACGATTTAGGGAAATCACGGAAAACCTAAATCAGGATGGCTGGAGACGGGATTGAACCGTCGTCCTCCCGAATGCGAGTCCAGTGTGCTAACCACTGCGCCACCTCGCTCGGTTTTCTAAACAAGTTGTGGATGTTAGATGAGGCATATTTTCATCTCGCAGGTTATGTGAATAAACAGGACTACCGTTAGTGGGCAAACAGAAATCCTAATGGCGTTCATGAGCGCTCTTTACACATTAGTAAAGTGACAGTATGGTGTGGTGTTTCATCACATGGGATTATCGGACCGTATTTTTCGCAAATGAACAAGGAAACACAATGACTGTCAATGCTGATCGTTACGTGGAGATGTTACGAACATTCGTTGCATCTGCATTGAACAACTTTCCAAACGTTCAAGGAGCCTCGTGTCAACAGGACGGAGCGACATCACACACTGCACGGAAATCAGTGGCATATGTGCGAGAATTGTTTGGCAACCATGTGATGTCACTATTCGGTAACATTTCTTGGTCCCCCCAGACTGCGATTTTTTTCTTGTGGGGCTACCTCAAGGGCAAAGTCTACACGAATCGACCAAGAACCCTGAATGAGTTAAAACAGAATTCGGGATGCAGTTCACAATACCCCGGCTGAGATGTTGCAGTGGTCAATGAGGAATCTCAACAGCAGATTTCACTAATGTATTCGTACAGGAGGGCGCCATCTCAAGGACGCAATTTAAAAAAAATGATAAATGTCATCAGTGTTTCGTAAATGACAAAGTTGTAAGGTTTCAGTTACTATGATTGCAATTTATTTCCTTCATCACTTCTAGTTTTATAGGATTGTGAAATGTTCCCGTTTTTCTGTGTCACCCTACTAGCAAACGGGTTCTAGGCGCTCAGTCCGGAGCCGCGCGGCTGCTACGGTCGCAGGTTCGAATCCTGCCTCTGGCATGGATGTGTGTGATGCCCTTAGGTTAGTTAGGTTTAAGTAGTTCTAAGTTCTAGGGGACTGATGACCACAGATGTTAAGTCCTATAGTGCTCAGAGCCATTTGAACCATTTGAACTAGCAAACGCCTTAGATAAATAACGTTCTGAGTCGAGCAGCATTGCTACTCAAAACTGTGGTATGCTAAGTAAATTGTTTCTACGTAAATGAGAGACTATGCTTTAGTACATTACTTTTTCGACGACAATTTAGGAAAAAGATTTCAGGAAGAGAAAATAGGGCAATCGTTATTTAAATCTTTCTTGTCACCTTTATTACAACAGGGATTAACAATTGCATATTTTAACCTGCCTGGAAAAGTCTCAGTAGCAGCGATGCGTAGCATATATCACCAAGGGCTTCACTTGTTAAGTTAGATCAACTTTTCAAAATTCTGTTTGCAATTACATCTACATTATGTGATCTTTCGTATTTTGTAATTTTTAGAATTCTGCTAATTTTATTGAATGATGCTGGTGCTATTTCTAGTTGCTTGAAGTTTTGTGAAATTATATATTTAATATATTTTCTTGCTTCTTCAATTAAACCACTTAATTCTATTTTACTTCTAGTCCAATAGTTATGTTATATTGCACACTGTGTGATTGCCCTGTCTCCGACATGTTAGTATCCAACCAACAAGGGAATTACAAGGATGTGCATGCAAATTCAGTGGTCGTGTCTTGTGGTGGAACAAGGGAAGACTAAGATATATTCGTTAGGATGTCACAATGAACATCAATGCGTGACAAACGGTAGACCGACTCGACGATAATTTTTCTATGACATTCCTGCGAAAATCGTCGTAAAATACTTTTATTGCTTATAGTTATTGTTGCGTTTAAGCAACGCTGCGCAACATTAGTCGTTATTGATTCCCTAGGACTGCTTACTTCGAGTTATTATGGAGCACGATGTAATTCAAATGGTTTGGAAATCTGTAGGTGAAAAGCATTTCCTGCATTATATTCGGCTAACGAGTAGTAGAATTTGATAGGAGCTGTTCATCACAATCTGACTTATTATAAATACACTCCTGGAAATGGAAAAAAGAACACATTGACACCGGTGTGTCAGACCCACCATACTTGCTCCGGACACTGCGAGAGGGCTGTACAAGCAATGATCACACGCACGGCACAGCGGACACACGAACCGCGGTGTTGGCCGTCGAATGGCGCTAGCTGCGCAGCATTTGTGCACCGCCGCCGTCAGTGTCAGCCAGTTTGCCGTGGCATACGGAGCTCCATCGCAGTCTTTAACACTGGTAGCATGCCGCGACAGCGTGGACGTGAACCGTATGTGCAGTTGACGGACTTTGAGCGAGGGCGTATAGTGGGCATGCGGGAGGCCGGGTGGACGTACCGCCGAATTGCTCAACACGTGGGGCGTGAGGTCTCCACAGTACATCGATGTTGTCGCCAGTGGTCGGCGGAAGGTGCACGTGCCCGTCCACCTGGGACCGGACCGCAGCGACGCACGGATGCACGCCAAGACCGTAGGATCCTACGCAGTGCCGTAGGGGACCGCACCGCCACTTCCCAGCAAATTAGGGACACTGTTGCTCCTGGGGTATCGGCGAGGACCATTCGGAACCGTCTCCATGAAGCTGGGCTACGGTCCCGCACACCGTTATGCCGTCTTCCGCTCACGCCCCAACATCGTGCAGCCCGCCTCCAGTGGTGTCGCGACAGGCGTGAATGGAGGGACGAATGGAGACGTGTCGTCTTCAGCGATGAGAGTCGCTTCTGCCTTGGTGCCAATGATGGTCGTATGCGTGTTTGGCGCCGTGCAGGTGAGCGCCACAATCAGGACTACATACGACCGAGGCACACAGGGCCAACACCCGGCATCATGGTGTGGGGAGCGATCTCCTACACTGGCCTTACACCACTGGTGATCGTCGAGGGGACACTGAATAGTGCACGGTACATCCAAACCGTCATCGAACCCATCGTTCTACCATTCCTAGACCGGCAAGGGAACTTGCTGTTCCAACAGGACAATGCACGTCCGCATGTATCCCGTGCCACCCAACGTGCTCTAGAAGGTGTAAGTCAACTACCATGGCCAGCAAGATCTCCGGATCTGTCCCCCATTGAGCATGTTTGGGAGTGGATGAAGCGTCGTCTCACGCGGTCTGCACGTCCAGCACGAACGCTGGTCCAACTGAGGCGCCAGGTGGAAATGGCATGGCAAGCCGTTCCACAGGACTACATCCAGCATCTCTACGATCGTCTCCATGGGAGAATAGCAGCCTGCATTGCTGCGAAAGGTGGATATACACTGTACTAGTGCCGACATTGTGCATGCTCTGTTGCCTGTGTCTATGTGCCTGTGGTTCTGTCAGTGTGATCATGTGATGTATCTGACCCCAGGAATGTGTCAATAAAGTTTCCCCTTCCTGGGACAATGAATTCACGGTGTTCTTATTTCAATTTCCAGGAGTGTATGTAACCAGCTGAATCATAGCCTGAAAAGAAGATGCATAAAGTGCTAAAGGAAGTTACGAATTACTGGGACTGTGACGTTTTCCTGGGAAACCTTTTTACCTCCCAGCAAAACAAGTCTGCGTGGCAGATATGTTGTGTACAAAAAAACTGTCTGTGCACAACGGAAATTTTATTACTGTTTGTATTGTTCATCTGACTGCGTTTTAGATGAAATCTGGCTAATTTTCGTAACTAAATTTAAATTCCCATGAAAGTTAATTATAGTATCTGTGTCATGCAAACCACTGAGCTATATTCACGGTATCATTAAGCCTTTCCCTCCTCAAATGGAGAAATATGTTGTAAATCCTATAAAGCAATTGGTCTCTTCTTTTGTTACCTTCGCCGGCCGCGGTGGTCATGCGGTTCTAGGCGCTGCAGTCCGGAACCGCGGGACTGCTACGGTCGCAGGTTCGAATCCTGCCTCGGGCATGGATGTGTGTGATGTCCTTAGGTTAGTTAGGTTTAAGTAGTTCTAAGTTCTAGGGGACTGATGACCTAAGATGTTAAGTCCCATAGTGCTCAGAGCCATTTGAACCATTTTTTGTTACCTTCTCATGACTCGGCATTGTCATGAGTTGTGTCGTCTTTATCTGTAAGGAAATTATCTATCAAAGTATTCAGTTGGAATATATAAGGAACTAGCTGAGTACTCAGTGTTGCCCGACTATGTATTTATTGCAGTCTTCCATGAATTCATCTCCTCCTTTCACCTGTATGCGACCATCTCCTCTTCCCCCTGTCTGACAATTTCCCCTTCCCTCTCCCTGTCCATCTCCCCCTTACCCGATATATTTCCATCTCCACCTCCCCCTCCCATTCTGTGTCCATCTCTTCCTCCTTCTCTCTCTCTGTCCATATTCTCCACCACTATCTGTGTCCGTAGCCTACTTCTCCTCTATCTCTTCATCTCATCTTCCGATAACCTTCTCTGTCCAGACCCCCACCCAATAGCAGGCTGGTGATTCTTACCCGCACAGTAATTCTTTCAAAATAGCAAGTAACGTGTACCAACATTGTTCCAAATCGACCCAGGGGTCCAGCAGGAGCTTTTTATCGACAGCTTCACCTGTGTACGCAAATGGCGCATATACGTCACAAATATTTAATACGTTTCACGCTCTCAACCTGATACATCTACTGTTCAGCCGTATCTGCCTAAGTCTGCCTGCTTTTGCCTGCAGCCGCTGTGTACCTTCCTCTGTTGTTTGCCGCCGTGTGCCGTGCTTGGATTCATCACTCGGTGTACATGTGTTTCGTGCGATGCTTCTGGTGCTGTCCGCACGCTACCCACGTCACTTGCCACGTACTTCACTATGTGTTTCCATCTAATACAGGGATAAATTCAATGTTTATTCCTAGTAACTGTCTTTTTTTGGTTTGGTGCCTTGCTTTATAGCAAACTCTATGTCGTGCGGAGTTTTAATTCAAGATTGTTGCGCACTGTACTTCACATACACAAATTTCTATTGTTTTTCAGTGACTAAAATTGATAACGTAATGAGAGATCAAAGTTTATCAAATATACTGTCCCGTAACATAGTGTCATTTTCGCTGTACTTTCTGTATCCATTACCGCAAGCGCCTTTCAAACACTATCTTTCAAATTCTAAATGTGGCATGGGTGAAATACAGGGAGAGAAAGGCTGTTTACAATTTGTACAGAAACCAGATGGCAGTTATAAGAGTCGAGGGGCACGAAAGTGAAACAGTCGTTAAGAAGGGAGTGAAGCAAGGCTGTAGCCTATCCCCGACGTAATTCAGTCTGTATACTGAGCAAGCAGTAAAGGAAACAAAAGAAAAATTTGGAGTAGGAATTAAAGTCCAGGGAGAAGAAATAAAAGTTTCAGGTTTGCTGATGGCATTATAATTCTGTCAGAGACAGCAAAGGACTTGGAAGAGCAGTCGAATGGAATGGACGGTGTCTTGAAAGGAGGGTGTAAGATGAACATCAACTAAAGCAAAACGAGGGTAATGGAATGTAGTCGAATTAAATCAGGTGATGCTGAGGGAATTACTTTAAATTTGTTTTGCTGTTTGGGAAGCAAAATAACTGATGATGGTCGAAGTAGGGAGGATGTAAAATGTAGACTGGCAACTGCAAGAAAAGCGTTTCTCAAGAAGAGAAATTTGTTAACATCGAGTACAGATTCAAGTGTCAGGAAGTCCTTTCTGAAAGCAATTGTATGGAGTGTAGCCATGCATGGAAGTGAAATATGGACGATAAACAGTTGAGACAAGGAGAGAATAGAAGCTTTTGAAATGTGGCGCTACAGAAGAATGCTGAAGATTAGAGAGTAGATCACGTAACTAATGAGAAGGTACTGAATAGAATTGGGGAGAAGAGAAATTTGCGGTACATCCTGACTAGAAGAACGGATCGGCTGGTAGAACACACTCTGAGGCATGAAGGGATCACCAATTTAGTGCTGGAGGGAAGCGTGTGGGGTAAAAATCGTAAAGGAAGACCTAGAGATGAATAAAGTACGCACAGAGGCAGATGGATGTAGGCTGCAGTAGTTACTCGGATATAGTAGGATAGAGTAGCATGAAGAGCTGCATCAAACCAGTCTTTGGACTAAAGACCACAACAACAACGCCACCACCCGTAACAGCGAACACCTGCATATAACACGCACACAGTGCAGTGATCTACACTACAATTTGTCAAATTAGCTATAATGTGAAGTCAAACCACACCAATTAAGAATTTGACAGTTTCAGAATGAGTAGCTTTCACTGGAAAAATCACAATACGGAATACATTCTTTCATCCTGTAATCAGGGAGATATCAAAAAATTTCCGATTGAGGACGTTGCTGCAATGTATGTGCAACGTAGCGCGAATCCGATGTCAGTATACAAGCACCGAATAGTAGGCTAGGGATTAGTGCGACGTTCGTGTCTTTCCGACGTGCGTGCGGTAAATGAGGAAACTTGTACTATGGTGACGTTATTATCAAATGCGTCCAAACAGGACGAACGCGCTGTTATTCCTTTCTTGGCTGCCAAAGGACAAACACCGATAGACGTCCATTAGAGAATGAAGAACGTATGCTGTCACATCGTTGAACAGCAATCTTCTCCATGATGCACAGTGCGTCTCCTGTTCCGTCTGCGACTGGAATTGATTAGCTTCACATAATGCTCTCTCGAACCTGTCACGAAACACGTAGGTCATTTTGGTTACTTTGTTTGCCACCGTGTGCCGTGCTTGGATTCATCACTCGGTGCACATGTGTTTCGTGCGACGCTTCTGGTGCAGTCCGCACGCTACCCACGTCACTTGCCACGTATTTCACTACGTATTTCACTATACACCCCACCTGATACGGTTCTCAGATTGTCTATCAAACTCAATAATCAGTCAATCGAATGTCTAATAAGCCCCTTATTTCGTAATTTCCTGAGTAATGAGTGTGTCATGAGAACTGAAAACTCGGACTAGATGTAGACTCGAACGTGTATTGTGTGCTTTTCGTGAGCATCCACCTTAACCATTGGCAAGCTGCGCACATCTTCAGACATCACTCAAACTCTCATTGTCATTGATGTTTCCACTTATGACTTCAGAACGCATCTACCAGTGGTTCCCCCAATGAGAGTGTGGGAATATACAAAGAGTTAGGTAAACTTCTCTCGAAAGGAAGGGTAATTCCGGTTCGAGTTTCGTTACGGCCCAAATTTTCGGTAACCACAATATACACTGATGAAATTGTTAAAGCTCTTGTGGCCACTTGTTAACAAATTGACTATTGGTTTCTATCTCATGTTCTTCGGTCGACGTTTGTTTGATAATTTTTCTGACGTTTCACCAGCACGAGTGGATGGCATTGCTAAAGCTTCACCCTCCACTCTCCACCGCTGGTGGTCCCCGCAACACAAGATTGAAGACAACGTTGTCAAGGTTTTCACGAAGGTCGACATGTCAGGGGACGCTGGCATCGGTTGGCACCATCCATCCGGAATGTTGGCATAAATGCCGACTGCCTAAGCCCATTGTGCGATGGTAACCGCCTTAAACACAAAAATCTCCTAGAAGAACGAAGACAGGTGTTTGGACACCACTAAAAAGTTAACCCAACGACAGTTCCAACTTTTCATCCCAAAAATACTGTACTCGTATGTTTCTTGTCTTGAGGTTCTAAGGACCCGTAGCCGGCCGCGGTGGTCTAGCGGTTCAGGCGCTCAGTCCGGAACTGCGCGACTACTACGGTCGCAGGTTCGAATCCTGCCTCGGGCATGGATGTGTGTCATGTCCTTAGATTAGTTAGGTTTAAGTAGTTCTAAGTTCTAGGGGACTGATGACCACAGATGTTAAGTCCCTTAGTGCTCAGAGCCATTTGAACCATTTTTTAAGGACCCGTAGAGTGCCCAACAATCCTGACGAAGAGCAAAAATTGTAAATAAAGTTAAAATTCATTGTCTTACCTTGTAACTAATAAGAACAAACTCTCAAAGAGAGACGGTCCTGACTACCCAGCACCCGAAAAAAGGACGGAGAGGGAACATTCTAGCAACGGTTTGGTACGCAAATGGGAAACACGCTGTTCACGTGGTACTGTCGTGAGCGTGTACGGAAAGTGTGATGAAACCACGAGTAGGCAACGCGATGTTGGATGTCGACAACTCATCACACAACGATGATGTCGGAGGCTTTCGCTCTGTAAAGCAGAACTGGAGACGATTGTGGCAGATCAGATTACAGTGCTAGCGCAGCCCAGTGTTCCGTGCGCATTGGTGAACATGAGACACTGTCACAGACGACCTCTGCTCGTTTCCATGTTGACCCAACAGCTTTCTCAATCACGCGTTTCTTGTTACACCAGGTCGATGATCGCATCGGAATTCTCCGTCACCTAGGCAAACAGCATGAACAGCACCACGGTTGCCTGCCGATGAGAGCAGTATTATACTATTGGGGACATACACCTGGGCTTCCACGGGGCCTGTGGTATTAACCGAACTCGTGGCAACGGTGAATCATATGAACATAACTGCAGATCACCTGCATCTCTTCATACTTGATATCTTTCCCGACGGCGATGGTATCTTCCAGCAGTATAACTAACCGTGTTACAAGACCAGAATCGTGCTACCGTGGTTCGAAGAACTTGAAGTGAACATTTTCTATCCTACTCTGCTTAGACAGGACACAGTGTATGATCACTCGCACTGGCGTTGATGCGGAGACCAGTGAAACAAACAGGCGGTTTCTGTTATCGATGACAGCGGAGTTCACGAAGAGGACAGAAGAAGTAGCCAAAAGAAAGGTCCAGCGAGTAGCGAATGTTGTAGTAAGCGGGCGCTAATCAGTCTAGGGAGGGATCCGAATCGATAATGTAACACAAGCAAGATCAATCACTCTATTTAGAGTTTATCGAATACTTCCGAGAACTTCCTGGTTCTCTGGTGTCAGTGAACGAGTCCACGTGACTTGCCTGTGGCGGCGTAGCCTTCAGTGCGGGCAGGCTACGACCGTGCTAAGAAGCCTAAGAATCTCTGACTTTTCTTCCAAATTGATGCTCAGGCTAGAGGGCGAATTTAATTCACTGTCGAATAATGAAGAACGCACGTTGATGTCTTGATCACCAAAGCCCGACCTGAAGCTGATGTAAGCTTAGGAAGCTTTAATTTTCGAGTGCTACTAATAGTGTTCCATATATTTTATGTTTGTTTTGAATACAGTCAGAGAGACCCTTTAGTCAGCTGTAGTGCTGGTAGTGCTAGTGTTTGTTTTGAATACAGCCCAGAGACAGGTAGTGCTTATTTTCATTCTTTTCGACAAGAAGTGTCTAGTAACGACAGTGTTTGTTTTGAATACAGCCCAGAGACAGGTAGTGCTTATTTTCATTCTTTTCGACAAGAAGTGTCTAGTAACGACAGTTTAGTGCCGCCTTGAGTGAATTAGCAGTCTAGTTAAAAGTTGATTAACTCTCTACAGTAAATTGATTTCTTAGGATGTAAAGGATGTGTGACTGTTGTGTACGGCCGCAGGAGGAGCTGGCCACTGTTCGCGAACAGCTGAACGTGTTGACGGCCGCGGTCAGTCGTCTTCAGGCTGCTACCTCGGAGTGTAGCGGCAGTGGGGAGTCTGGTGTGTCGCACGGTACACCCCAGGTGTTACATGCTTCACCCACAGTCCCTGCTGTCGAGACATCTTCGCGGGTACCGGGCGCGGTTGGGCCACCCTCTCCCCAAGGGGACTGGAGCGTTCAGCGGCGTTCGCGGTGCACGAGGCGGAGGGTCAATGTGGAGGCTGACCGTGTGGCATCGCGCGCTCTGCCTGTAAGTGGATATGTGGCCGCTACTTGAGCAAGGTCCAAGCAGGCCCAGGGGGGGGGGGGGGGGGCAGGGGTTTATTAGTGATTGGGAGCTCCAACGTTAGGCGGGTGATGGAGCCCCTGCCCCTTAGGGAAATAGCGGAAAGGTCGGGGAAGAAGGCCAGTGTTCACTCTGTCTACTTGCCGGGGGGTCTCATCCGAGATGTGGAGGAGGCACTGCCTGCGGCGATAGAGAGCACTGGGTGCACCCGACTGCAAATTGTTGCTCATGTCGGCACCAATGACTCCTGCCAGTGGGTTCAGAGGTCATCCCAGTTCATACAGGCGGTTGGCGGAGTTGGTGAAGGCGGAAAGCCTCGCTCGCGGGGTGGAATCTGAGCTAACAACTATTTGTAGTATCGTTCCCCGAACCGATCCCAGTCCTCTGGTTTGGAGCCGAGTGGAAGGCTTACACCAGAGGCTCAGTCTATTCTGCGGAGATCTGGGGTGCAAATTTCTCGACCTCCGCTATCGCGTGGAGAAATGTAGGGTCCCCCTGAATAGGTTAGGCGTGCACTACACGCAGGAAGCGGCTACCAGGGTAGCGGAGTACGTGTGGAGAGCACATGTGGGTTTTTTAGGTTAGAGAATTCCCTCCCTAGGCCCGACAAGACGTCTCCTGAGACGCGACAAGGTAGTAGTAGGCAAAACGCAAAAGGGAATAACAATATTAATGTGCTAATAGTAAACTGCAGTAGCGTCTATAGATAGGTCCCAGAACTGCTCTCATTAATAAACGGTCACAATGCCCACATAGTACTATGGACAGAAAGTTGGCTGAAACCGACGTAAACAGTAATGAAATTCTAAACTCAGATTGGAATGTATACCGCAGAGACAGGACGGACAGTGAGGGGGGAGGCGCGTTTATAGCGATAAAAAGTGCAATAGTATCGAAGGAAATTGACGGAGATCCAAAATGTGAAATGATTTGGGTGAAGGTCACGGTTAAAGCAGGCTCAAACATGGTAAATGGATGTCTCTATACCCCCCTGGCTCAGCAGCAGTTGTGGCAGAGCACCTGAAGGAAAATTTGGAAAATATTCCGAGTAGATTTCGCCACCATGTTATAGTTCCGGGTGGAGATTTTAATTTGCCATATATAGACTGAGAGACTCAAACGTTTATAACAGGTGGCAGGGACAAGGAATCCAGTGAAATGTTTTTAAGTGCATTACCTGAAAACTACCTCGAGCAGTTACACAGAGAACCGCCTCGAGGCGATAACATATTAGACCTTCTGGTGACAAACAGACCCGAATTATTTGAAACAGTTAACGCAGAACAGGGAATCAGCGATCATAAAGCGGTTACTGCATCGATGATTTCAGCCATAAATATAAATATTAAAAAAGTTAGGAAAATTATTCTGTTTAGCAAAAGTGAGAAAAAGCAGATTTCAGAGTACTTGACGGCTTAGCACAAAAGATTTGTCTCAAGTAGAGATAGCGTTGAGGATCAGTGGACAAAGTTCAGAACCATCGTACAATATGCTTTAGATGAGTATGTGTCAAGCAAGATCGTAATAGATGGAAAAGAGCCACCGTGGTACAACAACCGAGTTATAAAACTGCTGCGGAAGCAAAGGGAACTTCACAGCAAACATAAATATAGCCAAAGCTTCGCAGACAAACAAAAATTACCCGAAGCAAAATGTAGTGTGAGGAGGGCTATGCGAGAGGCGTTCAATGAATTCGAAAGTAAAGTTCTATGTACTGACTTGGCAGAAAATCCTAAGAAATTTTGGTCTTAGGTCAAAGCGGTAGGTGGATCAAAACAAAATGTCCAGACACTCTGTGACCAAAATAGTACTGAAACAGAGGATCACAGACTAAAGGCCGAAATACTAAATGTCTTTTCCCAAAGCTGTTTCACAGAGGAAGACTGCACTGTAGTTCCTTCTCTAGATTATTGCACAGATGACAAAGTGGTAGATATCGAAACAGACGACAGAAGGATAGAGAAACCATTAAAATCGCTCAAAAGAGGAAAGGCCGCTGGGCCTGATGGGATACCAGTTCCATTTTACACAGAGTACGCGAAGGAACTTGCCCCCCTTCTTGCAGCGGTGTACCGTAGGTCTCTAGAAGAGCGCAGCGTTCCAAAGGATTGGAAAAGAGCACAGGTCATCCCCGTTTTCAAGATGGGACGTCGAACAGATGTGCAGAACTATAGACCTATGTCTCTAACGTCAATGAGTTGTAGAATTTTGGAACACGTATTATGTTCGAGTATAATGACTTTTCTGGAGACTATAAATCTACTCTGTAGGAATCAGCATGGGTTTCGAAAAAGATGATAGTGTGAAAGACAGCTCGCGCTATTCGTCCATGAGACTCAGAGGGCCATAGACACGGTTTCCCAGGTAGATGTCATTTTTCTAGACTTCCGCAAGGCGTTTGATACAGTTCCCCACAGTCGTTTAATGAACAAAGTAAGAGCATATGGACTATCAGACCAATTGTGTAATTGGATTGAAGAATTCCTAGATAACAGAACCCAGCCTGTCATTCTGAATTGAGAGAAGTCTTCTGAAGTAAGAGTGATTTCAGATGTGCCGCAGGGGAGTGTCGTAGGACCGTTGCTATTCACAATATACATAAATGACTTTGTAGATAACATCGGAAATTCACTGAGGCTTTTTGCGGATGATGCTGTGGTATATCGAGAGGTTGTAATAATGGAAAATTGTATTGAAATGCAGGAGGATCTGCAGCGAATTGACGCATGGCGCATGGAATGGCAATTTAATATCAATGTAGACAAGAGTAATATGCTGCGAATATACAAAAAGAAAGATCCCTTATCATTTAGCTACAATATAGCAGGTCAGTAACTGGAAGCAGTTAATTCCATAAATTATCTGGGAGTAAGCATTAGGAGTGATTTAAAATGGAATGATCATATAAAGTTGATCGTGGGTAAAGCAGATGCCAGACTGAGATTCATTGGAAGAATCCTAAGGAAATGCAATCCGAAAACAAAAGAAGTAGGTTAGAGTACGCTTGTTCGCCCACTGCTTGAATATTGCTCACCAGTGTGGGATCCGTACCAGATAGGGTTGATAGAAGAGATAGAGAAGATCCAACGGAGAGCAGCGTGCTTCGTTACAGGATCATTTAGTAAACGCGAAAGCGTTACGGAGATGATAGACAAACTCCAGTGGAAGACTCTGCAGGAGAGACGCTCAGTAGCTCGGTACGGGCTTTTGTCAAAGTTTCGAGAACATACCTTTACCGAAGAGTCAAGCAGTATATTACTCCCTCCTACGTATACCTCGCGAAGAGACCATGAGGATAAAATCAGAGAGATTATTACCCACAAAGAGGCATACCAACAATCTTTCTTTCCACGAACAATACGATACTGGAATAGAAAGGAGAACCGATAGAGGTACTCAAGGTGCCCTCGAACAGACAGGTGACCTGCGGATTACGGATGTAGATGTAGATGTAACGGTTCCGCTCCCTTAAATTGCCGACCTGTAGTTTACGAGAATTGCCTGACCTGACTTGTAAGTAGACATATGGTGCCATATAACCTCCGGAAACCTACCAACACGACATTCCATGTCATTCTTCTGAACTCATCCCCAAACGATTCATTCATTTTATGTCAATGTACTTAATTCATTTCAGGTTCGTATGTTGTTGCAGCGTAAGCCACAACCGTCCATCGACGCCGTTCTTCCAGTGGCTGACAGACAGCATCAGTTCCATCTCTAACATAGCTGAGCATAGGTCAGCACAGCAGCGTTCGTTCATTGTAAATATTGTCATGAATATACTTCACTTTCGCATTTACACAAAAATACAATTATGGCGCACATTGTGAGGAAATTTATTTTAATACTAGCTGGGTACCCAGCATTGCCTGGGTTATGCATTTATTCCAATCTTCTGTTAGTCCACCTCCTCCATGCACTTTTCTCTAACCATATCCTCTTCCCTCTCGCTCTGTAGATGTCCTCCTCGCCCCCTGTCTGTTCATGTCCTCCTCGCCTCTTCTCCATCCACGTCCCCTTCCCCCTCTCTGTCCATCTCTAGCACCTTCTCCTCTCTGTCCAACTCCTCAGGCCCTTCTCTCTGTCAATCTGCAGTTCCTCCTTCTCTCTATCCATCTCCTCCTTCTGCCTTCCTCTGTTTATATCCTCCTCCCACCACCCTCTGTCCATCTCCACCTCCCCATATAAGTCTGTCTCCTCCTCCACCCTCCAAGTCCACCTCTCATCCCCCCATACTTCCTCCTCCATGGCTCTCTGTCTGTCTCTTCCTCCGCCCTCTGTCTCATCATCTCATCTTCCCTGCCCTCTCTGTCCATCTCCTGATTTCTTTATCCATCTCCTCACCTAACCTCTCTCCGTCCATCTATTCCTCATCCCTTTATCTACCAGCCTCCCCATCACTCTGCCCATCTCCTCCTCCCTTCTCTCTCTGTCCATCTCCTCTTCCTTCTCTCTTCATGAATCTACTGCTCCCACCTGTACATCATCCCCATCCTCTCTCTATCCATCTCTTCCTCCTATCTCTCTCTGTCCATTTTTTCCTCTTTCCTTTCTGTAGTCGTCACCCATCTTCCCCACCCTGTCCACCTCCTCCTTTTTCCTTTCAGTCGATCTCCCCCTCCCCTGTCTCTGTTTATCTCCTCCACCCCCTACCTCTGTTCAGCACTCTTTATCCCTCTCTGTCTGTACATCTCCTCCTTCCACTTTTCTCTCTACGTTATCACACCCAACATCAATTGGAGGTTGCTGCTCCTTACCGCTACAGTATTCATTCTCAATATGAATTAAAATGTGCACCTTGTTTGGCTGAACTCTATCTGAGACTTTAGGAGGAGCCTTTTACCAGTGGTTTCTCGCGTGTGTGCACACGTGACTCCTTTTTCACATACTATGCGGTGACAAAAGTCATGGGATAGCAATGTACACAAATACATACAATAGTAGTATCACGTACAAAATGTACAAAAGGGAAATGCATAGGCGGAGCTGTCATTTGTACCCAGGCGATTCATTTGAAAAGGTTTCCGACGTGATTATGGCGCATGACGGAAAATAACAGACTTTGAACGCGGAATGGTAGCTGGAGCTAGACACGTTTGACATTCCATTTCAGACATCATTAGGGAATTCAAAATCCGTGATCCAAAGTGTCAAGAGTTATCCGAGAATACCAAATTTCCGGCATTACCTCTCACCACAGACAACGGCTTTCACGTAACGACCAAGTGCAGCGGCAATTGTGTGGAATTGTCAGTGCTAACAGACGTACAACACAGCGTGAAGTAACCGTATAAGTTAATGTGGAACATACGACGGATGTATTCGATGGGATAGTTAGGAGAAATTTGGCATTGATGGCTACAGCAGCAGACGACTGACGCTAATATCTTTGCTAACAGCACGACCTGAAGTGCCTCTCCTGGGCTTGTGACCACATCGGTTGAATGTTAGACGACTGGAAAACTGTGGTCTGCATATATGAGTCCCGGTTTCAGTAGGTAAGAGCTGATGTTAAGGTTCGAGTATGGGGCAGACCCCGAAGCCATGGATCCAAATTGTGAAGAAAGCGCTGTACAAGCTTTTCGTGGGTATATAATGTTGTGGCTGTGTTTACATGGAATGGACTCGGTCCTCTGGCCCAAGTGAGTCAACTGGGATTGATTGCAGCCATTCATGGGCTTCATGTTCCCAAACAACAATGGAATTTTTATGGATGACTGTGTGCCATTTCACCAGGCCACAGTTGTTCGCCACTTGTATGAAGAACATTCTGGACAACTGGAGCAGTTGATTTGGCTACCCAGATCGCCCGGCTTGAATCCCATCGAACATTTGTGAGACATGATTGAGAGGTCGATTTGTGCGCAACATCCTGCAGTGGCAATGATTTTGTCATTATGGGCGGCTATAGAGACTGCGTGGGTGAGTATTTCTGCATGGGACTTCTACCGACTTGTAGAGTCCGTTCCACATCGAGAAGCTGCATTACGTCGGGCAAAGGAAGGTCCTACACCATATTAGGAGGAATCCCATGAATTTTGTAACCTGAATGTATATTTAATATATTTCGCATATATTTGCACACATATTTCACTTCTACTTACAGTTAAATTCGCCATTCAGTTTAGTTTTCTCGCGTCAAATGTTTATAAAATCAGATCTCCAGAACGATGTGACGTACAATGATGTAATTTTTCAGGTACGTGCAGTAAGCATATGTGGATACTGTCTGCGAAATGTGTTGCAAATAATGGTAGTAGTAAATAAGTAATAAATTGAAAGGGGACGCCCGATGCTGAAATTTTACTGCATGAACTGTGAAAATGTACTAAGTGATTATTTTTTCCTTTCACCATTTTTAGGGTGTATCAGCGAGGAAAGATGTCGTATAAGTTGGAAATTCTATGTGAAGTGTGTTTCAAGTGTCTAAATGCTCTCATTCTCAAAGATTTGTTGAATTTAATCTGGCTATGTTCGCGTCATGACCTACGCTTCTATATCACTCTTACCCCTTTCTTACATCCACAGTGGTCCTTTCCAGACGGTAAGTGATATATGTAGGAAGTTTGGTTGAAATAGATCCAATGGCTTAAGAGGAGATGTGGAACATTTATACCCAAATAATACACGGATATGTACACTTTTATAACACGTATGGACTGGCTGAGTACTCACTGTCGCCCAGTTATGTTTTTTTCCAATCTTCTTTTAGTCCACCTTCCTCAGTGTGTCCATCTCCACCATCCCTTCTCTCTGTCCACCACCTCCATCCTTCATTCTTTGTCCACCTCCTCCTCCCCCTCTCTCTATCCATCTCCTCATCCCCTCTCTCTCTGTCCCTCTCTTCCTTTTCCCTTTCATGTCTATTTCGTCCTTCCGCTCTGTCCATCTCCTCCTCCCTCATTTCTCTGCCTACCTCTTCGCCCCAGTCTGTCCATCTCCTCCTCTTCACTTTCTCTGTCGATCTCCTCAACACCCTTCTCTTTCTATATCTCTCTCCCATATCTCTGTACATCTCCTACTCCTACTATCTCAGCTTATCTCCTACTTTCCCTTCGCTGTCTGTCCGTCTCCTTGTCCTCGCTACTCTCTCCACGTTATCACATTCACCGAAATAGGAGGCTGGTGGTTCTTACCCCTAAAGTATTTCTGTCCAGATCTAACTTGTGGGTGCACCAAATTTGACTCAAATCGTTCCAGAGGCCTAGGATGAGCTCTTTACCTGTATCTTTGCTGGCATACGGACATGTCAAATATACTTCACACATATCTAATATACTTTACGCGTCTTTGAACACGTATTTTCACGCAGCTTAATGTTTAGGACGTCGTATCTCTTAAACTATGTGCTGTACAGTGACATACTCTTGCAGATACATCCAGTGGTGCATGGGCCTATTGTCTGCAAAATGTGTTGTGAATAGTTAGTTATAAGTTAAAGAGTCAAGCAAGATGCATCAGTTTCTCAAGCATTTCAGTGCTTATTACGTCATACCTCCTGAACTATGTGTTGTGTAATGATATATTTTTCTAGGTACATTCAACGGCATTTGTGGATACCGCCTACGAAGTGTATTGCGCATGGAGTAAGTGAGAAATAAATAATAAATTAAAACGTCACGCATGATGCGGCAGTTTCTTGTACATCTTAGTATTTGACGTCGTACCTTCTGAAGTATATGTCGTATGGGGTACATTCACCGGCATATTTGGATACTGTGTGCGAAAAGTGGTGCGAATACAGTAACAACTAAATAATAGATTTAAACGTGTTGCACGATGCGGTAGTTTTTCACGCATTCAGCATTTATGACGTCATACCTCCTGAACTAACAAGGGAACCTCCCCATCACACCCCCCTCACATTTAATTACACGTTGGCACAGTGGATAGGCCTTGAAAAACTGAACACAGATCAATCGAGAAAACAGGAAGAAGTTGTGTGGAACTATGAAAAGAATTAGTAAAATATACAAACTGAGTAGTCCATGCGAAGATAGGCAACATCAAGGACATCGGCAGGCAATGAGCGCCGTGGTCCCATGGTTAGCGTGAGCAGCTACGGTACGAGATGACCTTGGTTCAAGTCTTCCTCCGAGTGAAAAATTTTAATTCTTTATTTTCAGACAATTATTATCTGTCCGTCCGTCCGTCCGATGCGAGGTAACTGCGCCGTAGTATGGGGACGCTACACCTAAACAAACATCGAAACACGCGACGTCAGTCGACTACAGCGCACGGAAGAGAGAGTATTCCTGCTAACGAGGCTCCCTGGCTGGCAGTTGACTGTTCGCTACTATGGACGAGAGTGCATTAAATACGTGAGATGTGTTTCGTGGGTAATATGTTTTCGGTTCCCATTGGAGAGGCACGTCATTTCGTCTACTAAACGCACGGTTTTGCGGTGCGGTCGCAAAACACAGATACTAAACTTATTGCAGTGAACAGAGACGTCAATGAACGAACGGACAGATCATAACTTTGCGAAAATAAAGAAAGTAAAATTTTTTAGTCGAGGGAAGACTTGAACCAAGGATCTCTTTTTTTTTTTTTTTTTTTTTTTAATCTCATTTTGTTCGTTTTTGTTCGTTGTATCTGCTCTGGGCGGACGTCGAAAGACACCCGTTTCAGTTCGTTGTTGATCCATTAACTCAGTTTTTTTATTACAGAGGGCACCTAGCTCTCTGACCGAAATTAAAACTTCGTTCTTTATATGGTAGTTTTACTGCATAAACAGAGAAAATGTAGTAAGTGTTAATTTTTCCTTTCAACATTTTGTGGGTGTCGTCAACAAGAAAAAGTTTCGTAAAGGTTTGATATTTTGTGTAAAGTTTGTTGGAAGCCTCTTCTCAATACTGGACGACTAAAATATGGATTTTCTCGTGTTGTGGGTTACACTGCATTTTCACCCCCACACCCACCCCTTCGATAGGTGTACGGTTCTTATTCCTACAGTGATTAGTTCCATACAGTAAATAATATGTGCATTATGTTTGGTTCAAATCAGTCGAATAATTTAGAAGGAGATGTGTAACACATACATAAATACATAAATACGTACATACAGTCATTTTTATAATTTGTATAGATTTGCCACTGCTTTCACAGTATGAAATCCTACAGTTGCAGAAATCAATGACTGGACTTATGAAAAGATTAGGTTTTGAGTATCAGACGTACACGGTATACATTACTTTTTCATTATGAATGCGGTGTAGGTGCAGGTAATTTAAGACGAGGTATTGAAAGGGCTCCGTTTCGGACAGAGCGCCTTTCATTCATCGCAGAATTGCACCACAATCGTTGTGCTTTACGTAAGCTTTCCATGTCCTGCTACTAATAAAGAGTCAGACTGCGTTTTTACTGGGTCAGATTTACTGACTGGATGTGTGTATCAGGGCACAAGTCGTTGCTCACCACTTTGTACGAACTGTCGTGTATAGGTCTGAAATGAATGACAGTTTACAGCGTGTACAAGAATTATGCGGGAAACAGCACCACCAAAGAAGCTGTGTAGGAAAGTCGAGAAATCACTGCGTGTAGCTAACGACCTGTGCTAATTATGCACTAATTGCGATTCAATGGCACTCATAAGAACTGCCGCACAGTTAGTGATTAACAACAAAATACAATTAGTGAGTTTTCCAATACATCTAACAAGACAACACCCGTACATACGCAGAGATAATAATGGCTGGGCCTTCGAGGGCGACAGAAAAAGATAAGCCCGTGGCAGCCACATAGTTAAAACTTTAAGTGGCAGACAAGATGGCGCGAGAAAGTGCTGTTCCGCCAGAATCACTTAATAATGGTGCACAACTGAGTTCCAGCAATCATTCGCTCCATCCTAACCTACGCAAACGTTGCCTGGATCTCTGCCTCACCTCATTTCTATAAGTCCCTTGAAATCCTGGAAAGACCTTCACTCCGTCTCGCCTTCCGCATCAACCCACCTTCCACAACTCACATATTGTAACACCTCATCCACTTCTCACACCTACATCTCTTCCTAGAGCACCTTCGGATACGATACATTAATCGAATAATCTACTCCCAGCACCCAGTTTCCCATCCACTAATACCCAATCCAGGTGGCCTCACGCACCGCTACATCCATATTCCACCCTCCATGCACCTCCATGTCTTATCCATCCTCTCCCTGCGGAATTTTAACCAAATCAGACTCACCAATGATGAAATCCGTCCCGAGATATATCCCTATTCCCAGCCCTAACCACAACCCTCCACCTCACTCCTTTCGTTCCCCTTCATCCACTTTGTTGACTTCTAGTCGCTATCTACGGTTTTACGGGGACTCACTGTCATACTTATTATCGTACTTTCGTCACGACAAAATTTTCATGTGTCACCTAGCATCGCCATTACACCATGGCATCATTCACATTCATCAGTGCTGTTTGAATTTTTTCTTTTTAGAATACAGAAGTGCTATCTGTTTAATAGTTAAAAACCAATCAGTAGCCAAGATCGCATAAAAAGAATTCTTTGTTTAAGACAACCGGTTTGAACAGCCTATGCTGTCATCTTCAGATCTTCAAATCTTTTTGTTCCAAAACATGTGAGGTCAGCGTAAAATGAACATGTTTTACAAGAAAAAGATTTTAAGACCTGAAGATGACAGCACAGTCTGTTGAAAACGGTTGTCTTAAATAAGGAAATATTTTATGCGATCTTGGCTGTTGAATGGTTTTTAACATCAGTGTTGTATTTTAATTGTAATATAAAATCGTCAAACGAGTTTTAAAGACCATCAATACTTTTCATCATGTGTATTTTACAAAATCCTCGTTTATTGTCACTTGTTTTTATGTAAAAATTTTCAGTATCGTCCACTTACTTTTTTTTTTACAAAATTACCTGTTGTTGTCCCCCTTTATATATTCTGACAGTCTTTAAATACAGTTTATGTAACCTCTGGCTGAAGAGCGGTTTTTATCCGCTGCCAGCCTGCCCCCATTGTGGGGAATTGAAATAACAATAAAGAAAGAAAAGTCCAGCAGTCAGGAACAATATGCGCCTCACACGGACACATCGCTGTGTAACGTTACACAGGTGGGAGTGAGTAGACCCAAAGGCAATATGGAGGAAACATCATAAACAGAAACCTTGAACCAAGAGTTTCAGAGTGAGGAAACGGATTAAGAAGATTAACGATACAGCACAAAGCGAGATGTAAACCATTCAGAATTAAGGTAATGACGATCATACACACGAGAGAAATAGAGAAGAACAACATAGAAGTAGAAAGATAAGAAAGAAATAAGAAGTTTAGGAGATACATGTTTTTGAAACGGATAACTTTTCTCCAGAAACAGGAAAGAAAGACAAGTGAGAATTATGATGAAAAAAGTCGAAGCGGAGAATGGAGACGAAGAATTCGTGATAACGAATATACAAACATACGAAGTTCAGGAGAGGAGACTATTCGAAATTTCTGATAACCTTTGTAGAAATAGAATGTTAGAGTGGACACAACATGAATGAGATTATAGTGTTTGTGACTGGAAGACTACAAATTGGCTGTGGTTAATGTAAACGGGATTTATTCAGATGTGAAAATCCGGACACTGTAAAAATGTGTACGCAGCAGATACGTGCAAGATTTTAATTCTAGGAACTGATAACAATAAAACTAGATTCATTATTAGATTATGAGGGGATAATTAACATTAATAACAATTATAAACCTGATATTACATACCAGGTTGATAAGGTAATTAAGGAAGGAACTAGTTACGTAGCACAAGTAATGTTAACAAACAGTATAAGCACTGCAGTACAAATTCAAGACTAACTAGTAGTTTATAATTAAGCGCTGTCGTGTTTGATTTAAGAGACTCCCCAGAAATGACAGCCGTATAGTCTGCATTTCACCCGAACACCAGAGGTGTTAATAACGCGAGCGTAACAACAGCGATCAGACTAGACGGATGTTATACAAAACCAGTTGTTGTCAAATATCACCGAAATAGACCTGAGTCTTATGCTTTTCCAATCATGGTGCATCTCAAATTTGGATAAAAGCAACAGCACACAAAACTTCTATACGACGTGACGTACGTCAGGCAACTCTTTTGTGTTCCACGACTCCGACAAAGGCTCAACAGAAACGATAGGTTTCAGGGATAACACAGGGGCAAAAATTATATGGAGTGGTGGGTGAAAACCCAAATAATGTATGAAACAAACTGTAACATTGTAGGCTAAAAAAAGGTAGAAGGCAACAAACAAACCGCAAAAGATCTTTTCAGCTGGGACAAAAAAAAAGTTCAACTGTGTGTGAAATCTTACGGGACTTAACTGCTAAGGTCATCAGTCCCTAAGCTTACACACTACTTAACCTAAATTATCCTAAGGACAAACACACATACCCATGCCCGATGGAGGACTCGAACCTCCGCCGGGACCAGCCGCGCAGTCCGTGGCTGGGACTCAAGGACTAGTGATAAAGAGCATGCCTAATACTGAAACGTCGCGAGATCGAGTCTCTGTCGGACCGCGGAATGTTTAAGTCTGTCTCTAACCTAGCCTTCACTTTTCAAAGATGTAATAATTTCGCCAGGAACAACACCTGATACTAATTCCACGTTAACTTGTAGGGCCCATGTCCCTGATGGGATTTGTGGAGTAGGTTAGGTACACGCAAGCAGTCGAAGTGATGACTACTTAAAAACCTTGCACTATCGAGATTATTACTAACTGAATAAGAGACCTATACAGAATGCAAACATACTTACAGCGAAACATGCTTAAATTATAACGTTCAAAAGCAAAAACCGTAGACATAACACGATAACACGATAAAGGTTGCATGTTAGAACACACACTGACTGTGGCTAATAAAATGTAAGAAACACAATATTCCATACTCAATGAGAAGAAATAAGGGCAAAGTGAAAAGCAGCTGAGGAAGGACATCTGGGTTCATGAACTACAAAATATTAATTATATCTTGAAATGCTTCAGACATTTATACATGGGGAATCAGATCAACTCTCAATAAGAAGAAAAAATGGTAACCTTTTTAGACGATGGAATGTACAGACAGAATAATTAGGCATTAGTGGAACGCAATGAACATCAACAGTTTTTTAATACAATTACAAAATCTCAACAACATAAACCATTGTGAATCGACAACTTCTCTCAACTATTTAATCAATGCATTTCGGACTTTATCGGCGCAGAGTTTACGGTCATGGTGTCCGAGACCAGAAGTTGACAGCATCACGGAAAGAATAATTGTTCTGATCACCGAGAACAAATCGACGAAAACCATATTGGAATGTAGACCATTTACGTTGCCAAGCCCGTTTAGAAGATACTTGTATGATTAACAACTGTATGAAACAGTTATAAGCAAAAGAGGTTGGCCTGTATCTGGCTACTGGATTAAAGGGCAGAAAGACATACAACAGAATAAAAGATAAATGTATTTTAAAAAATGTTCAAATGTGTGTGAAATCTTATGGGACTTAACTGCTATGGTCATCAGTCCCTAAGCTTACACACTACTTAACCTAAATTATTCTAAGGACAAACATACACACCCATGCCCGAGGGAGGACTCGAACCTCCACCGGGACCGGCCGCACAGTCCATGACTGCAGCGCCTAAGACCGCTCGGCTAATCCCGCGCACCGATAAATGTATTATTTAAGTCATTTCGACATACCACACTACAAACAATTTAGGTTTTATTGACTCTGAAAAATACTACGGCGTTATTCGAAGATAAAAATCAACTACCACTGAACGCAGAAAGTCGATATAAATTAGTAATGTTATGGGTCTTGGTGTGCGTAGTTCTTCAAGGTTCGTAGGAGCCGTCTGGGTTTCACCAGTAGTGAATGCAAGTTCCCTGCCACACTTATGGACTCAAAGCACGACTAATTCTACAGCTATTCGACATCTTGTAGGTTTACAACACCAGAGATTGACATTTTCAATAATAACACTCACGCTACTCAGTGCAGATGCTAGTAAAGTTTAATTACCAGTAAATAAACACCAAAAAATTCGTAAACAGAATGAGTGAAACAGTTATCTTTCCAGGTTAATCAAAAATGTTTCTGATTATGGCATCTGTTTTATACCGGATCGACGGCACAGCGAGTGCCCAGTTCAGGCATATACAACAGTGCGATAATATTTATACGAAAGCAAAGCGTCGCCTCATCAAATGGTTTTAGGATAGAAAAAAACGGTTATATTCTTTAAAGTTAACGTTTAATTTATTGATTCAAAAATATACAATTCATAGATCAAGGAAAACTATAGTGACAATTCAACATGTCATGGATAATGAAATTACTGTGCATGGAACTGCAAACAGAAAGAAATTACCGAGCCAAGAGATTCCTGTCTATATTGACTGCACTGAATAAATGCTGAAAGTGCATGAATGCTCTACGGAAGACTGCTACTCAACAAGCCAATGACCTTTCAAAGTATGAGCAGCTCACAAATTCAATAATACTGGAAAAGATCGACTCACGATTCCAGTACAAGAAATCCACTATAAAAAGGAAATTCACATCGTGAAATAAACACGTCGAAGGACAAACACTACTAGACTTCCAGTGAAGCAGTGAAGACAGCGTGTGGGGCAGTATGTCTATCGAAAACCATCGTTCTAGACTTACGGAGAAACGTCCAGGAAAACCGCGACAAGAGTTGTTGCTGCTTCATAACAACACACGCTCCCATATCGCATTAGTTACGCCAACTCAAGTGGGAGGTATTCGAGCACCTGCCCTATAGTCCTGACCGCTTGTCATGTGAATATCACGCCTTCGGCCCCTTATAAAAAGGCTTTGAAGGGTCGATGATTCCTGTCAGATGAGGATGTACAGCAGGCTGTTACAGAGTTCTTCACGCAGCAGGACACGGTGTTTAACCAGACGGGTATCTTCAACCTTGCGCATCTGTGGTATGATTCTACCGGAAACTTTCTGATCGCCCCTTATAAAAGTGACTCATAAGTCCAAAATTAAAGAACTAATTCATAAACTGGGAACCAATACACTTTATCCTGCCAATCAATCTAGGCATGACGTAAAATTAATGTACACGCCTTTGAGGACATTATGCAGAGTTAAGTTACGCACAAAGACTCAAACAAGGTTTGGAAACTGAAAACGTGTGAAGTAAACGGACAAAGCAGTAGAGACTAGATTTGTGACACAGGAGTGCTGAAAATATGGAAAAAAATCTGTGACCTAATTATGCAATTTCGTATAAAAGAAAATTTATTAAGTAATACTAAATCCATGTCCAGTATATCAGAAGAGTCACATATTGGACATTACATAACATAAATACATCTGCTAAGATACAAGAAAACGGATCCAGAAAATGACAAGATTCAGCGAAACACAAATACGTGTTGGTCACATTCTCAGGCCGGACTGGCACAGTATCCCAGTCTAGAAAATAACAGTGTCACCTGTTTGTTGGAACAATTTGTTTTTAAAATAATAAAAAACCGTCTTATCTGGGCTATATTTGGATGCCAGATTCGGATTATTACAAACTGAGAACTTACCCAAAATGCAAGCAAAGGTGCTGAGTGCCTTGTTTTTATTTTAAGCCAGCAGGAAAGAATAATACTTTTATGTCATGTCAGAGCACATTTATTTACTGTTCATGTGTTAAATTGAATGAAGAATATACCGTTTTTTACCGTTCATTTTACTGACCGATTGAGAATTAATTGCGGAAAACACTAGTCTCGAAGAAAAACTAAGACGAGAAAAGTAGCAAGGCTATAAGAACGGGAAGGAGGCAATGTTAAAGAACAATAAATAACAATAAAATAGCCTAATGATTAAGATGACTGTTGTCGAAGAGCACGAAGTCTCGGTTCGAGACCTGGACTGGAACATATCTTCAATGATTACAGTATGTTCATCAAATTACAGATTCAGCATATCTGAACGTTTGGCACTAATATTATTTCAAGTCAATGTGTCTTTACTGATTTCATCCCTACCGATTTACTTATTTGAATTCATTGCATTTAATTCATTTCACATTTCCTTGGAATTCTTCCACTGAATATCACCCTGGTATCTGTTTCTCCTACAAAGTTTTATGTGGTCTTTCTTGGTTTATCGCTAATATCCTAATCGAACCGTAATCGGTAATTGCCAGGCACTGCAGCAAACATCAATCCTCTGCAAGTCATATCGTTATAGTTTTGTGCTATTGCAACGCTGATATATACAACACCATCATTCGCCAAGAGACTCACTGAACTTCCCACGTTGTCCACCAGATAATTTACACATACAGCGAGTAGTAATAATCCATAAAACTCTCGTAAAACTGGCAAATACTCATATAAATCAGCATATTGTTTTACTCATGAACTATATCTTCGTATCGCAGCGTTCCTTCTTGTCTGCAAACTCCTCACAGTGCAGCGTTTATTCATGTCTGCTATCCTCCAATTATCGTCACCTCATTACTGTCATTACTACCTAACATCACCGACATACATTATCGAGCTCCAGGGCTTCTGGTTCACTGCTCCATCGCATCTGGTGACTAAATAAACAAATAAGCCTCAATACATGTGCACATCTTCATCAATGGACAACTACAGCCAATGATCCAATAAATGCATCTATATCTACGTGATTACCCCGCAATTCACGATTAAGTGCCTCGCAGGGGTTCTTTGAACCACCTTCAACCTATTTCGTTACTGTTCCAATCTCGAACAGTGAGCGGGAAAAACAAACATTTAAATCTTTCCGTGGAAGCTCTGATTTCCCTTATTTTCTGATAATGATCATTTCGCCCAATGTATGAGAGCACCAAATAATGTTTTCTAAGGAGAAAGTCGCTGACTGAAATTTCATGAGAAGATCCTGCCGCAATGAAATTTTAATTATTGCCACCCCAATCAGTGTATCATATCCATGGCACTCTCTCCTCAATTTCATGCTAGTAAAACAACTTGCTGCCTTTCTTTGGACTTTTTCGATGTCCTCCGTCAGTCTTGTCTGATGGAGGTCCCATACCGCACAGCGGTACCACAGAAGAGGGCAGACAAGCGTAGTATAAGCAGTCTATTTAGTAGATGTGTTGCAGTTTCTAAGTGTTCTGTGAATAAGTTGCAGTCTTTGGTTTGCTCACACAACAACAGTCTCTATGTGATCCTTCCAGTTTAAGTTGTTCGCAATTGTAACGCCTAAATATTTAGTTTCACTTACAGCCTTTAAACTTGTCTGATTGATCATGTACCCGAAATTTAACGGATTTCTTTTAATACTCATATGTTATACTTAACACTTTTCATTATTTAGAGTGATCTGACCCTTTCTGCATCATACAGATACAAGGTGTTTCAAAAATGACCGGTATATTTGAAACGGCAATAAAAACTAAACGAGCAGCGATAGAAATACACCGTTTGTTGCAATATGCTTGGGACAACAGTACATTTTCAGGCAGACAAACTTTCGAAATTACAGTAGTTACAATTTTCAACAACAGATGGCGCTGCGGTCTGGGAAACTCTATAGTACGATATTTTCCACATATCCACCATGCGTAGCAATAATATGGCGTAGTCTCTGAATGAAATTACCCGAAACCTTTGACAACGTGTCTGGCGGAATGGCTTCACATGCAGATGAGATGTACTGCTTCAGCTGTTCAATTGTTTCTGGATTCTGGCGGTACACCTGGTCTTTCAAGTGTCCCCACAGAAAAAAGTCACAGGGGTTCATGTCTGGCGAATAGGGAGGCCAATCCACGCCGCCTCCTGTATGTTTCGGATAGCCCAAAGCAATCACACGATCATCGAAATATTCATTCAGGAAATTAAAGACGTCGGCCGTGCGATGTGGCCGGGCACCATCTTGCATAAACCACGAGGTGTTCGCAGTGTCGTCTAAGGCAGTTTGTACCGCCACAAATTCACGAAGAATGTCCAGATAGCGTGATGCAGTAATCGTTTCGGATCTGAAAAATGGGCCAATGATTCCTTTGGAAGAAATGGCGGCCCAGACCAGTACTTTTTGAGGATGCAGGGACGATCGGACTGCAACATGGGGCTTTTCGGTTCCCCATATGCGCCAGTTCTGTTTATTGACGAAGCCGTCCAGGTAAAAATAAGCTTCGTCAGTAAACCAAATGCTGCCCATATGCATATCGCCGTCATCAATCCTGTGCACTATATCGTTAGCGAATGTCTCTCGTGCAGCAATGGTAGCGGCGCTGAGGGGTTGCCGCGTTTGAATTTTGTATGGATAGAGGTGTAAACTCTGGCGCATGAGACGATACGTGGACGTTGGCGTCATTTGGACCGCAGCTGCAACACGGCGAACGGAAACCCGAGGCCGCTGTTGGATCACCTGCTGCACTAGCTGCGCGTTGCCCTCTGTGGTTGCCATAGGCGGTCGCCCTACCTTTCCAGCACGTTCATCCGTCACGTTCCCAGTCCGTTGAAATTTTTCAAACAGATCCTTTATTGTATCGCTTTTCGGTCCTTTGGCTACATTAAACCTCCATTGAAAACTTCGTCTTGTTGCAACAGCACTGTGTTCTAGGCGGTGGAATTCCAACACCAGAAAAATCCTCTGTTCTAAGGAATAAACCATGTTGTCTACAGCACACTTGCACGTTGTGAACAGCACACGCTTACAGCAGAAAGACAACGTACAGAATGGCGCACCCACAGACTGCGTTGTCTTCTATATCTTTCACATCACTTGCAGCGCCATCTGTTGTTGAAAATTGTAACTACTGTAATTTCGAAAGTTTGTCTGCCTGAAAATGTACTGTTGTCCGAAACATATTGCAACAAACGGTGTATTTCTATCGCTGCTCATTTAGTTTTTATTGCCGTTTCAAATATACCGGTCATTTTTGAAACACCCTGTATCATATCTAAATCATTTTGCAATTGGTTTTAATTATCTGATGACTCTACAAGATGGCAAATGGGAGCATCATCTGCAAATAATCTAAGAGGGCTGCTCAGATTGTCTCCTAAATCGTTTATGTGTATAAGGAACTGGTCCTATAGCACTTCCTTGGGGAACGCCACATATGACTTCTGTTTTACTCGATGACATTCCGTCAGTTACTATGAGCTTCTCTTCTCTTCTCTTCAGAGTCACTTCTCGTCCCATCATGTCCCATACAGGCTCAACTGGAGACAAGTCCAGAGGTTGTGCTGGCCATGGAAGTTACTACACGTCTTCCAGAGCACTTTGAGTTTGACATGCAGTGTGCGGGTGAGCACTATCCTGTTGGAACAACTCCTCTCCTTCCTGTTGGAAGTACAGCAAAGCAACAAGTGTAACAACACTCTGTATTTAGCAAGCGCTGGTTCATGTTCCCTCCAGAAACACCAAAGCTCAAGGAGAGTTGTAGCTGATCGCACCCCAGTCGAGCCATGCACTTCGGTGCTGTGACGTGAGTGGAAGACGAGCTATAGGTGGCGTGCCTATAGTCTCACTGCTAATAACCGGTTCGCTATAGTTCATCTTGACACGAATCAGCTCACGAGCCTTTGCTGTGTTAGCTGTACGACCTGCCACTGATGCCCTTACAATATGACAAACCTGGAGGACGTCCGTGCTGCGTGGATGTCCAGAACCTCGACTACTGGTGTGAGGACGTTCACGTTGTTGTTCCAACAGGATAATGCTCGTCCACACACTGCATGTCAAACTCTTTCGAACAAGAAACTTCCTGGCAGATTAAAACTGTGTGCCGGGCCGAGACTCGAACTCGGGACCTTTGCCTTGGCGGGCAAGTGCTCTACCAACTGAGCTACCCAAGCACGACTCACGCCCCGTCCTCACAGCTTCACTTCTGCCTGTTCCTCGTCTCCTACCTTCCAAACTTTACAGAAGCTCTCCTGCATGGGCGTGAGTCGTGCTTGGGTAGCTCAGTTGGTAGAGCACTTGCCCGCGAAAAGCAAAGGTCCCGGCTTCGAGTCTCGGCCCGGCACACAGTTTTAATCTGCCAGGAAGTTTCATATCAGCGCACACTCCGCTGCAGAGTGAAAATCTCATTCTTTCGAACATGTCCGAAAGAACAGACATCACGCGGAATCCGCAGCTGTGTACTCCATTGTTGAACAAGTAACCCAGAACGTCAGACTTCGAAAGGACTATCCCACTACTCGGAAGACCACAATATGACGCCTTTCAAACTCGCTCAGTTGTCTGTAGAAAGCAAGAGTGCATCTGCATGGCATGGGTGCCTGCTTGCTTCTTACGTTTGAACCACACTGAGCCCTTCGGCTGTGAACACTCGCTATTAAATGACAGACACAGATGGTGCTCTAGCAGCTATGCCATTACGTTGTCTGTCGGCGGACAATGTTGAAACCATTGTCAGTACATCTACCATCTCCCAGTTGGCATATGCCGCCATCGGATGAAAATCGACGTCATGTTTCCAGGTGTTCAATTTTTTCCGGTATTGTATTTTCCCAATTCTGCTCTACATTTCCTCGCCTACTTGGCGAAATAACATCTCTCACAAACTGGGAGTGCTCTTGCCTCTACGCAGTTTGGTTGGACCCCAAATTTGCCAACAACACCCAAGAAGTTTCTGCCTCACACGTCCCAGTCCCAGCTATGGGGGACAGAAATTTCTCACTACAAATAGAGAGCAGTTCGTATTGTCCGTATGGGGAATCTAGGAAAGGGTTTATTGAAGAAAGGTAATAAGAGTAATCCATTGAATTACAGAACCATATCACTGACCTCAATTTGCAGTAGGATTTTGGAACATATACTGTACTCGAACATTATGAATCACCTTGAAGAAAATGACTTATTGATACATAACCAACACGGATTCAGAAAATATCGTTCTTGTGCAACACAATTAGCTCATTATTCCCATGAAGTAATGAGTTCTGTTGACAAGGGTTCTAAGATCGATTCCATATTCCCAGATTTCCAGAAGGCTTTTGATACCGTTCCTCACAAGCGACTGTTAATCAAATTGCGTCCATATGGAGTATCGTCTCAGTTGTGTGACTGGATTCGTGATTTCCTCTCAGAGAGCTCACAGTTAGTAGTGATGGATGGTAAATCATCGAGTAGAACAGAAGTGATATCTGGCGTTCCGCAAGGTAGTGTCATAAGCCCTCTGCTGTTCCTGATTTACGTAAATGATCTAGGTGATAATCTGAGCAGCCCCCTGAGATTGTTTGCAGATGACGCTGTAATTTACCGTCTGATAAAATCATCAGCCATCAATTCCAATTACAAAATGATCTAGAGAGAATTTCCGTATGGTGCGAAAAGTGGCAATTGGAACTAAACAATGAAAAGTGCGAGATCATCCACATGGGTATTAACAGGAATCCGATAAATTTTGGGTATACGATAAATCGCACAAATCTAAGGGCTGTCAATTCAACTAAATACCTAGGAATTACAATTATGAGCAACTTAAATTGGAATGACCACATAGATAATATTGTGGGGAAGGCGAAACAAAGACTGCGCTGTTTTGGTAGAACACTTAGAAGATGCGACAAACCCACTAGAGAGACAGCCTATATTACACCTGTCCTTCCTCTGCTGGAATATTGCTGCGCGGTGTGGGGATCCTTACCAGGTAGGATTGACGAAGGACATCGAAAAAGTGCAAAGAAGGGCAGCTCGTTTCGTGTTATCGCGCAATATGGGTGAGAATGTCACTGATTTGATACACGAGTTGGGGTGGCAGTCACTGAAACAAAGGCGGTTTTCTTTGCAGCGAGATCTATTTACGAAGTTTCAATCACCAACTTTCTCCTCCGAATGCGAAAATATTTTTTGACACCACCTACGTAGGGAGAAATGATCATCATAATAAAATAAGAGAAATCAGAGCTCTAACGGAGAGATTTAGGTGTTCCCCTTTATCACGCACCATTCGAGAGTGGAATGGTAGAGAAGTAGTATGAAAATGGTTCGATGAACCCTCTGCCAGGCACTTTAGAGTGAATTACAGTAACCATGTAGATGTAGATGTAGATGTAGATGGAGTTCTGGTGGGTTTCCATGTTCGATATACTTAACTTTACTTGCTCCTGTTTCACCATGGGCCATCACTGAATACTTCAGACGTTTCTCACTGTCCTGAATGACGTACATGCACTTTGCAGCCTCCTCAGGCAAACGCTCATAAATGAGTTTAATTTCTCGGGTATCTGGAGAAGACAGGTGTAGCACATCTCGAGACGGACTGTTCCAGGTCCTTGGATGGAAATCGTTCGAGAGGTTAGGGAAGATCAAGTACTTCTGCACTAATATACACTCCTGGAAATGGGAAAAAGAACACATTGACACCGGTGTGTCAGACCCACCATACTTGCTCTGGACACTGCGAGAGGGCTGTACAAGCAATGATCACACGCACGGCACAGCGGACACACCAGGAACCGCGGTGTTGGCCGTCGAATGGCGCTAGCTGCGCAGCATTTGTGCACCGCCACCGTCAGTGTCAGCCAGTTTGCCGCGACAGCATGGACGTGAACCATATGTGCAGTTGACGGACTTTGAGCGAGGGCGTATAGTGGGCATGCGGGAGGCCGGGTGGACGTACCGCCGAATTGCTCAACACGTGGGGCGTGAGGTCTCCACAGTACATCGATGATGTCGCCAGTGGTCGGCGGAAGGTGCACGTGCCCGTCGACCTGGGACCGGACCGCAGCGACACACGGATGCACGCCAAGACCGTAGGATCCTACGCAGTGCAGTAGGGGACCGCACCGCCACTTCCCAGCAAATTAGGGACACTGTTGCTCCTGGGGTATCGGCGAGGACCATTCGCAACTGTCTCCATGAAGCTGGGCTACGGTCCCGCACACCGTTAGGCCGTCTTCCGCTCACGCCCCAACATCGTGCAGCCCGCCTCCAGTGGTGTCGCACAGGCGTGAATGGAGGGACGAATGGAGACGTGTCGTCTTCAGCGATGAGAGTCGCTTCTGCCCTGGTGCCAATGATGGTCGTATGCATGTTTGGCGCCGTGCAGATGAGCGCCACAATCAGGACTGCATACGACCGAGGCACACAGGGCCAACACCCGGCATCATGGTGTGGGGAGCGATCTCCTACACTGGCCGTACACCACTGGTGATCGTCGAGGGGACACTGAATAGTGCACGGTACATCCAAACCGTCATCGAACCCATCGTTCTACCATTCCTAGACCGGCAAGGGAACTTGCTGTTCCAACAGGACAATGCACGTCCGCATGTATCCCGTGCCACCCAACGTGCTCTAGAAGGTGTAAGTCAACTACCCTGGCCAGCAAGATCTCCGGATCTGTCCCCCATTGAGCATGTTTGGGACTGGATGAAGCGTCGTCTCACGCGGTCTGCACGTCCAGCACGAACGCTGGTCCAACTGAGGCGCCAAGTGGAAATGGCATGGCAAGCCGTTCCACAGGACTACATCCAGCATCTCTACGATCGTCTCCATGGGAGAATAGCAGCCTGCATTGCTGCGAAAGGTGGATATACACTGTACTAGTGCCGACATTGTGCATGCTCTGTTGCCTGTGTCTATGTGCCTGTGGTTCTGTCAGTGTGATCATGTGATGTATCTGACCCCAGGAATGTGTCAATAAAGTTTCCCCTTCCTGGGACAATGAATTCACGGTGTTCTTATTTCAATTTCCAGGAGTGTATTTTGCACCAAGCGTTTTCCTGTTCGTGGCCCTTACTTTTACCCTCCCGGTTTTCCCACAATCTTTCATGAATCACGGCAATGATTATATATCTTTGTACTTCCGAAGGGTCACTAGCTTTGTCCACTCCGACACAGAATTCCGTTTCAACGATGCCTTTTCTATTTTTTCATTTAATACTATGACTTGTTCTGTTATTATTGTAAACTCAGTGGCCTGAACTTTAGTGCTTGCTTCAATGGCGAACACGTGGCTATTCATTTGTTCATTCGTGTAGGCTGTCACCTCACGATTGCATTTTTTATTCTGTCACTTCATATTGCTGTGCATTGGTATCTTTCACCGTCTTACTAACGTTGGAGATGCCTGCTCTTATTATTTGCATCCTTTCCTTACCTTGGGGTTCTAATACCTTAAATTTCCTGCCAGTTTCTTCTAAACTCTCGTCATTCTTCTACGTTCTTTCGTCATACTCCATCTTTAATCACTCAAAATTCTAGCCATACTTCCAGCCTAACTGTCCAATATGCTCATCATACTTTTAGATTCATTCGCCTTTCTTTTCGTCTCTTTCTTCGATCGTTGCGTTCATTCAATCCAGAAATCTTGAAGGGTGGTGAGATCAAAGTAAGGAATAGCTCCTGGATTCGAATCACAAGCCGTTGGCTCGTGCATTGGTTCCTTATGCACAGCCACTGCAGTACTTCTGCCTTCCTGTATTTCCGTCTGTGCTTCGTTTCTCTTGACAGTTTTCCTACTGAATGTATCATCCTTCCGGTATAGATTTCTGTAGCACTCGTCAGTGTCTTTAAAGTCGGCTGCTTTCTGTTCATAAATCTTTTGTCGCTGTGGAGTAAATTTTACTCGCGAAAAATTTATTTCAGACATTCTAGTTACGGTTATGACCTCACACTCCAGCGATGCTTCCTCATGCGCAACAGGCAGTTTACCTGTTGATCCCTGACGGCCCCTGCAGGTGTTCCTAATTCCACAACCAGGCCCTGGTCTGCTTTCAATACTCGATGTCTCTAATTCATCAGTTTCCTTGCTTTCTAAATTTCTCGACTTACTGACATGTATTTTGTCAATAATCGATTTTGGATCAAGTTCACCACAATTTTCATCAGCTGTACTAACACTATCTGTTAAACACCCTTTCTTACTTGAGAAGATCTGTCCGTCTCTTTAATTCCCACCAGTTGAACTATACCATCCACTATCCGAGTGTTGGACCAGTTTTGTCCAAACAGCCTCCTGTGCTACCACGTTCCTTCCCTTACACTGGTTATTGTATGTATTACTAAAATGATAACGTTCTCTAAACATTCGACATAACAGAATAGAAACCTAGGTCTCGGACATCAATTAACTGAGTAGCAAGGTCACAAATCCCTCGATCGTTACCCCAAATCCTTTGTACAACAGTACTAAATACACTAAATAAGAAGGTAGTGAGCCCCTGCACTCGACCTCTTTCAGATCAACTGTAGATCTCACCGAACTGCACCGGATATTATTTATTAATGCGCTCAAACAAAACAAAATTGTAGAGAAAACAATCCACAAAAATTACAAATACGGATGTACGTTACCGACGAGACAAAACATTATGAACACCTACCTTATAGCTTATTGCGCCAATTTTTGAAGGCAATACATCATAGATTCTGCGTCCCATATGTTCTACAGCTCGTTGATAGGCTTGTAGAGATATGTGGCAGTGGATGTCTATGCACAAGTCATGTAATTCGCTTAAACAACAGGCCAATTATTTGTGTACGTGGTTATGGGGCTTTACAGCCACCCAGATGGGTTCTATGGGATACACATAAGGCAAATTTGGTGGACAAGACGTAGACATGAGTTCATGATCATGCACCTCAAACCAAGGTAGCACGATTCTGGCTTTGAGACACGGACAATTATATTGTTGAAAGACGACATCGCCGTCAGGGAAAACATCAAGGATGAAGTGGCGTAGGGCGTCCGCAGCTGTCAGCGTTTCTTCGGTTACTACCACAGGTCCCACAGGAGAATGCTGTCATAGCATATTACAGTTCCCGTCAACCTGCGTCAGTGGCGCGGTGCACGTTTCGAGCCACCGTTCGCCTTGGTCACTGTGTTTTTGGAGATGACCACCGACCTAGTGTAACAAGAAACGTGATTCAACTGTCCTCGTGACAAGTTTCCATCAATCCGTGGTCCAGTACCGCTGATCCTGTGCCCATAGCTTTCAAATGGTTCAGATGGCTCTGAGCACTATGGGACTTAACATCTGTGGCCATCAGTCCCCTAGAACTTAGAACTACTTAAACCTAACTACCCTAAGGATATCACACACATCCATGCCCGAGGTAGGATTCGAACCTGCGACCGTAGCAGTCGCGCGGTGTGCCCATAGCACCTCGTGATAATTTCACTGCCCTTCTACCACTTTCCTTACATGCTCACGACAGTAGCACGTGAACATTCGATCAAATTCGCCGTTTTGGAGATAATCGATCATAGGTTCGGGGTACTAGTAATCTGGCCTATGTCAAAGACGCTTATGTCAGTGGATTTCTCCATGTTCAGCCACTATCGTCTCTAGAATGATTGCCCCATCCGTCTCTGCTCCGATCACATACTTTCCTTAACGCGTTACATTCCCGCAACGCCATCAGGCGACATCCAGCCTCGCAGTGGGCGGTGTCATAATGTTTTGGCTTATCATTGTCCACATCTCCTCCTAAAGCACTGGGTCGATTTCAACGAAACTTGGTACACCTATCACTTACTGTCTAGAAAGAATCACTGAGACAGTAAGAACCACCCACTCATCAAAGGACGGGGTTGGGTTGACAAACCAGTGTAGACTACCCATACTTTAGTCATACAGTATTTCAGACTGGGAACACTTAAAGACTTGCGACAAACTTTACACGTAATTTCAAATCTTTACGAAACTTTTTCCACTTACGACCCCCAAAACAATGAAAGGAAGGAGATTTATCCCTTAGTACATTTTCGCTATCTATGCCGTAAAACTGCCACAAGAAGCATGACATTTCAATTTATTACTTATTTACTAAAGACTGTGTTAGTGACACATTTTGCAGGCAGTATTTGCATATATCAGTGAATGTGTAAGAAAAATTACGGCAAAGTATGACTCTTAGTTCAGGAGATATGATTGAAACACTGAGATGCGTGAAAAACTGTCGCATCATGCATGACGTTTAAATTTACTGCTTGTTTACTACTACCTCTATTCGCAACATATTTCGCAGACATTATACACATACGCCGCTAATGTACCTATAAAAGTACGTCATTGTACGACACATACAGGATGTCCATATTTAAAGATCCAGTTTCGAAACCCTTTATAAAGAGAACCACTGCTCAGAATTACTTCAAATTTGAGCAGCACATTATTGACGCAAGGGGAAATATCAGGGAACAAAAAGATTTAATGAAAGTCTTTCCAATAGACGGCGCTGCAAGCAACTTAACGTAAATGTGGTAGGCTGCAAATGACAGATGAAACCCCATAGGACGGCTGTGGTTTGAGATGCACGTTACACCATTTCTAATTTTCAATGTGCGTGACTGCACAAGTTCGTCAGTCAACAGCTGTGGCATTTTTAGTTAGGTAAACCCATCCACCACGGTAATGTCGCACAACTTCGGATCGGAAAAATCGGATCTTAATTGTCCTGAGGCCAAATATAGCATAAAAAGCCAAATTCAATTGTTCTGGGGCAAAAAGCCGCATAAAAAGCAAAATAAAATCGTTTTCTAATTTTCATCAGACTAGCGCAATACATGTTCAATACGCTGTCGTAAGAAAGGACACCTTCTATACAATGATATACAATCGCTGTGCACAACGGTTCCGTATGGAATCAAAGTTGATCAATTTACTATCCACCGTTTTCTGCCTCAAGCTGAAATCGAGAAACAGCATGTATCATAACAGATCGGAGTGTCTCGAGGGTAATGTTCAATATTCGATGCGCAGTGCGAGTCTTCAGTTCAGCTACGTTCGTATTTGGAGCACTTAACACATCTTTCAAATAACTCCAGAACCAGAAGTCACAGGGATTAAGATTAGGTGTTCAGGCTTTGCAATAAGCGGAGGAGCGCCATCTTGCACATCCTTGTTGTTGTAGGAATGGAATGTCGTTGGTGCCCAAAAGACTCTCATAGCGTTTATCAGAGACGGTACAGGTAACAGAACCGCAGGACTTATCTCCTCGAAAACATAATGATCTATGATAAACGGTGCCGTCAACCCGCACCACACAGTCACGTTCACGGAATGATATCGTACCTGTTGATAGGCGTGCGGATTTTCTGTTCCCAAAATTCCGAGTTTCCGCGAATTGACATGTCGTTGGAGATGGAAATGTTTCATGGCCGTTCATTGTCCACCTCCATGCGAGCAAGAAATTCCATACCGAACGTTAGTCTCGTTGGCAGGTCAGCAGGAAATTACTCCGGAACATGGCTGATTTTGTATGGATAGCGATGCAGGATGTTTAGTAGGATTTATGTCCGTGCTTGCAGGCATGTCCAACGTTCGGGCAATTCAACGTGCACTACATGTTTGCACACCAACGCTTGATCATTCCTGCAATTCTGTGGACACACCTTCGACAGACGTCAGATCAGTTGATTTCCTCCCTCTGTCACAATGCTATTCGGAAGAACCTGTCTTCCAGAATTTTGTAATCATTTTCTCAAGACCTTCAGCAGACACCTGACCAATGCCTTTTTTTATATCCTTTTTGAGTGTCCGAAACTTTTGCAGGGCTACTGGCTCACAGTCACCTTTCTTGTAAAAGAGTTTTAACATCAACGCGTGACCATTCATGGAGATAGTCATGTTGGGCGTCTAGGACGCGAACTGAGAAACAGCCGCAGCCCAAGCGTCTGTTGATGTGCATACTGTGACTCTTACAGCGTCTTACAGCGCCATCTATTGGTAAAATTTTCTTTCATTTCCTTTTTTTTCATGACATTTTCCTCTCTCTGTGATAATAATATGCTGCTCAAATTTGACCTTATTCTGAACAGTGGTTCTCTTTCAACAGCGTGTTGAAACTGAATGTTTAATTATGGACACCCTATAGTTCAGGAGATACCACGTTATAGACGCTGGCAAATTATCACTTGAGTGGGAATACGGAAGTGGAATTTTTAGTCAGGCTCATTTCAAAGGCCGGTCGCGGTGGCCGTGCGTTTCTAGGCGCTGCCGTCCGGAACCGCGGGACTGCTACGTCGCAGCTTCGAATCCTGCCTCGGTCATGGATGTGAGTGATGTCCTTAGGTTAGTTAGGTTTAAGTAGTTCTAAGTTCTAGGGGACTGATGACTTAATATGTTAAGTCCCATAGTGCTCAGAGCCATTTTTTTCATTTCAAAGTGTTGTGGCAACAGTTATGACAGGAAAAATATTACTCATCATGTGCATCAGGAGGGCGACTGAAATTGAGTTTTCGGGGGGTGCTGAGATCAACTGTTATGGGATGTATGTATTACGCTTCACAAAACGGGTGACGTCTACATTTAAGAAATGTTCAAAATGAACCGTTAACTCACGCCATGAACACAGAATGAAAAATAGCGCACCAGAGTGACCACAAAGGCTCGCGCCATCAAGACTAAAGGCGAACTCCTCCGGAGCTGCAAACGGTGCAGGCCGTTCAGTTAGGTATCCACTGGTAAGAATGCTTATCAAATCATATTAGTGTAACGGGGTGATGTGAACTGATGGAATGTGATGGCTTGCAACCGAATGAGAAACAGTCTGTCGTGGAGCTTATCGTAAAACTGGCTATCCTTTAGGATGTAGCTACGGACAGTGCAATAATATGTATTTTACGCACGGGAAAAGCAAACATCCAGAGGCTGAAGTTGGCCAGCGGTTCCAGGTGGTATGAATTGCAATGTCCAATACTTTTAAGGTGGGATAGTTGCCTCTAAATGTGTATGATTTTTAAACGCAGACCGGGAATCAAGCAAAAGCAAGTTATTTTTAGCAGCTGTTGGCTAAAAGCTGCCATTGCAAGATCACGCACACGAGAGAGAATCGTAGGGGGCAGAGCACCTCCAACTTCTCGCAGCGTAATAAATAACTGGTACCTCCAGTTTCCAGGGTTCCTTTCATATGCGTTTCCTCTTCAAATCCAGATTGTTCGCAGTTGTAAAAAAATTCCTTACTGAATAATGCGAGCAGTTTGTTTGTCTCATCCACAAAATTTTCCTGCCGATTCCGCAGTTTGTTGTGCATCGTCAAGTTGACGCTTTGTTTGAAATTTCGTTATCTTACTTCTTCCAAATCAGTACCGAGCGAGGTGGCGCAGTGGTTAGACACTGGACTCGCATTCGGGAGGACGACGGTTCAATCCCGCGTCCGGCCATCCTGATTTAGGTTTTCCGTGATTTCCCTAAATCACTCCAGGCAAGTGCCGGGATGGTTCCTCTGAAAGGGCATGGCCGACTTCCTTCCCCATCCTTCCCTAATCCGATGATACCGATGACCTCGCTGTCAGGTCTCCTTCCCCAAGCAACCCAACCAAACACAACCCCAAATCAGTACCACTGTTTGAAGTTATAAAATCATCCACTGCTTCCCATGAAATCACTGCGATCTACGCCGCGAGCAAATTAATGTGCGTAACGCACACTGAAGAGGCAAAGAAACTGGTACACCTGCCTAGTATCCTGTAGGATCCTGCGAGCACGAAGAAGTGCCGAAACACGACGTGCCATGGACTCGACTAATGTCTGAAGTAGTGATGGAGGGAATTGACACCGTGAATCCATAAATCCGTAACAGTACTAGGGGGTGGAGATTTCTTCTGAACAGCACGTTGCAAGACATCCCAGATATGTTCAATAATGTTCATGTCTAGGGAGTTTGGTGGTCAGTGGAAGTGTCTAAGCTCAGAAGAGTGTTCCTGGAGCCACTGTGTAGCAATTCTGGACGTGTGGGGTGTCGCATTGTCCTGCTAAAATTACCCCAAAAAAATGGCTCTGAGCACTATGGGACTTAACATCTGAGGTCATCAGTCCCCCAGGACTTAGAACTACTTAAACTTAACTAACCTAAGGACATCACACACATCCATGCCCGAGGCAGGATTCGAACCTGCGACCGTAATGGTCGCGTGGTTCCAGACTGAAGCGCCTAGAACTGCCCAAGTGCGTCGGAATTCATAATGTACATGAATGGATGCAAGTGATTAAACAGGATGTTTACGAACGTGTCACCTGTCAGACTCGTATCTAGACGTGTCAGGTGTCCCATATCAGTCCAACTGCACACGTCCCACACCATTACAGAGCCTCCACCAGCTTGGACATTCCTGTGCTGACATGCGGGGTCCGTGGATTCATGAGGTTGTCTCCGTACCCGTAATGTCTATCCGCTCGATACAATCTGAAACGTGACTCGTCCGATCAGGAAACATATTTCCAGTCATCAGCAATCCAGTGTCGGCGTTGACGGGCCCAGGTGAAGCGTAAAGCTTTGTGTCGTGCCGTCATCGCGGTTACACGAGTGCGCCTTCGGCTCCGAAAGCCCATATCGATGATGTTTCGTTTAATGGTACCCACACTGACACTTGTTGATGGCCCAGCATTGAAATCTGCAGCAGTTTGCGGAATGGTTGCACTCCTATCACGTTGAACGATTCCCTTCAGTCGTCGTTGTTACCGTTCTTGCAGGACGTTTTTCCGGCCGCAGCGATGTCGGAGAGTTGATGTTGTACCAGATTCCTGATATTCACGGTACACTCACAAAATGGTCGTACGGGAAAATCCCCAATTCATCACTACCTCGGAGATGCTGTGTTCCATCGCTCGTGCGCCGACTATAGCACTACGTTCAAACTCACTTAAATCTTGATAACCTGCCATTGTAGCAGCAGTAACAGATTTAACCACTGCGCCAGACACTTGTTGTCTTATATAGGCGTTGCTGACAGCAGCACCGTATTCTGCTTGTTTACGTATCTCTGTAATTGAATACGCATGCCTATACCAGTTTCTTTGGCGCTTCAGTGTAGTAGCTCACTGTCATGCACATCTTGCAAATTTTATCGAGCATCCTTGAAATGCTCAAACACTATTTTTTGCATCAAGTGCGCCTTGTCCATAGTTTTTCTTATGCACAACACGATCATATTGCTGCAGAATTATTTGTAATATGTTCATCACTTTTTTCTTTCCTATGCTGTGGATGATCTTCTATGTACGTAATTATGTTCAGTATCCGCTCCTTGGACAATGATTGTCCTTTACTGCGTTCCACTGTAGACGGGATTAGTGGCTCCTGTCCGATAAGGACAATGAAATACATGGCTCGACATCTATGAAGCACGTATCGCCATCATTGTACCCCTCATGTACATTGTCCGCACAATCGAGCGTGTACGACACCACACACTCCACTGACCCATCTTGCAGAAACGTTAATATTTCATCTGCCGTTTCATTTCCGCTCTGCGAAATTCCTTCGGTTCCTTTCTGACAAAATGTCAACTTCGGCAACTGTTGTTGTAGGCAATGTTTTCTTTGTTTATCTTTACTATTGCTCTGCCTAATATCAACGCCACTAGCACTGTAGCATTGTTGTGAATTACTCGTAGACTAAGCAACTCAGATACGCTCCGTATGCCTATGCTGTGCTCACCATTGGATATCTCCAGTCCTGCCCCCTGTTGCCATTAGCAGCCATTATCGTGGATGCATGGTAAACAATGTGTGGGGTGTCGAATGCTGTAAACATTATTTGCCTTTTACGACATCATAGTCTAGCGGTTTCTTGTGAGATGGGAGAAAAATTTTCGCACCATTCATAACATTTTAATTTATTAATTCCTTACTACTAACTCTATTCACAACACATTCCACTTGCAGTAGCCACATACATCATTAGATGTACTTGCAAAATTAAACCATAGTACATTACATAGTTCAGGAGATACGACGTCGTAGACAATGAGCTACGTGCATCACCGCTGAGAGCCCGAATTTGGCACGGGGCAGGATGTGTGTTTGGGTCCCATCTCCAAATACAGCAATCCAATTTTATTGCTATTTTGAATAACGTTTATCATGATTTAAACATATCATAATTCGGGGAGTATTGGAACTATACAAAAATATGCATCAGCATGAAATATAGAATAAATATAATTTATTATTAAACAGTGAACATATTTTCAAAAATGCAATTTATGCCGTGGTACCATATGTTGCTTGAGACAATGCCGGAGGAATTAGGGGGAACTAATAGTTAGTTCTGTATGGTGCAATAGACTGATTCAGAGCATGCAATTGTATACACACCTGTATCGTCGAGCCACTGTTAAACAGCAAATGTTCGGTTTCATGTTGGATATGTTCTGTATTAGAGATCCTCTAAGCATTTGAGGACATTATGCAAACTGTAACATGTCATTGCATTGTATCTAGAAAGCAGACGCCCCTGGAAGAAATCGCACGAAGTGTTCCGACGCAGAGCAGAAAATTTATATACATGTTTACTACAATAACTGTTCCTAGTTTTCTGATGCCACGGAGGAAGTGAACATGAACATTACTTATCAGTAATTCAGTGCCCACAAATGCTTCGTTCTCTATACGCAAGCCAGTGGTCATCACTCAGAGTTTAGATGTTTTTGTTTCAGCTGTTATTTTTACCACGGAAACAACGAGCTACTTACGTTAGTTTGTTATTATAAGTCACAGAAGATCTTCTGTAAAATTTGTTTACTTAGTTTTGGTTATTAAAATTCATAACATTGTTCTTCTACAACAGTGTGGAAAAATAGCTTCCTGATTACAGGACTGACACTGAAAGTTAAATTTCCTGACTCCAATGTGTAATTTTTTACCGAACACATTTTTTACATTCGTATTTTTGATTTCCATTCACATTTTCGCCCAGAGTTATAACAGACTACTGTAGCTCATCAATGACATTTATAAATGCATTTGCAATGTTCATTAAATTTAATTACAACAATTTCGTATAAAGAGAACAGTATATAGCACAGCTGCGTGACGTGCCATTGCTAAGATCGTGCTCTAAATTTCTCACAGTTTCACAGTGAAGTCCTTCGAGCAGTTTTTTGCAATGCACAGTCTCCTTCATTCCAATATAAGTTCAGTTTCTGGACATTGTATTATTAAGAAAACTATCCAATGTCACCCCTTATATTACTTCCATAAATTAGAAATAGTTGCTATGATACACGTTGTATATCATCCTATTACAATCAAAAGCATCTGGAATTTATTAAAGCAAAAAATGGACATAGACCAGCTCTGAGTACGCACGTGAGACATCTGACAGCTGCTTAATCAAATGTCCTCATGTCCCCATTTTCCCACTGCAACTTTGAAAGAACTGACATATCAGCCGGATGAATCATAAACGAACGTGCAAAAGTTAAATCCACTGAGATAAAACGTGCCATCCACTTAATTTTAGTTCGTATATAGGTTTCATTTACTTTCATTTCACTTTTCAACGTAAGGCTCAGTATTATAGTGATTTACCCATTGAAGAATGTCTGGTGTCAAAACGATATGGAGTGTTAAATCCTCCCTGCCTCCCCCCCCCCCCCCCCCCTCTCCCTCCTGCGTTCCCTGACGCACTACACATTTCAGTAAACAGACAGCAGCGCGCTCACATGTAAACCGCAATAAGTCATGCGTCGGGTAACCTATTTGCCCATAAAACTGCCAGTGACGCTTTGCGCGCCTTTTGTGGAACAAATGTTTGAATCACATTACCAAAGTCTAGTTTTCTTGCCAAATTAGACAAAATTGTCAAGGCCCCCAAATCTGTGAGACGCTGTAGATGCATAGTTGATATAGACAGTTTTTAACACAAGCCAGAATGCTGAATGATCTTTCTCCTTCAACTACAGTCATTTGAAAGAGTGCAAAAGAGGATAAAACTACACATACTTTCGGTAATAAGACTGAAATTTTAAGATCGTGCATCTTGTTCAAGATGCCTAATGCTTCAAAAGTAATGTCTCCAAAGTCTGAAGTATGAATTGTTTTCAAATATATGATGTCTTCTCCATACATGGAGCTCATTTCGAAGTGGGTCTCGTCACTAAAGGTAATTCTACTCCAGTCAGTGAGATTCCGGGTCGAAGACGTGTCTGGAGACGCCCCAGACAACGGTGGGATATTAACGGGACTGACTGACCTTACAGTGTATTTGGGGTGGCCTGTCTTAGTTTCCTCACGCTGTACATAAATATTTGCCAATTTTTGTTTGTATGCCTTACAGAAGTGCCCTCCAAAGCCTACTACTGCCTGTTAACCTACAGCTTCCCTCGACGCACGTAGTGGAAGACTCACCCTCATTACGCGCGAATGAATGAGTGAATGAATTAACCAAAGCGCCAATCATATCTCTTCTGAGCGGATGATATCTTAGTAGCCTCGGCGTCTTTACTTATCAAACTCAGCAAATGTAAAAAATAGCTTGTGAATCCCATGAGATATGTGGTTGGGAAATTCCACACGTTTATTTGTTTTGAATTTAAAGCAATGCTAACGAATATTTTGTATGTTGTTTCGCCAGAATACATAAATCTTGATATTCGTATGTACTTTCCTGGATTGGAAGACACACGGTCATGGATTTAATTTGTATAGAGCGACGACAAAGTAAAATCTAAACAACAGACATTTCTTACTAAACTAGGTATGGACTATGGAAATGGAAAACGTTTTAAGCGTTACATTTTACTTTTGTCAGGCGAATCAAAATAATAATGTATCCGGAAAGCTGCGAAAGTATTCTTACTCCACATAATCATGGTGCTCACCGCATCAATGTAAAATTATAAAATACTGTAAATACTGTATTAAGAACGTTCTAAGCACCATATCAGTAAATGACTAGTTCTAAGAGTCAATAAGAAAGTTTTTACAAATTTATTCTTCCAAGGGAAAAATCGGCACCGAGGCACTGCTAATAATGCCATATTTACACAAATAGCGCTGTTATTGGTTTCGAACCAGCAGATTTGTCTTCCGACGGCTATTCACGTTTATACTGCATTTGTTGTTGTTTACATTAGTTGTTTGCGGTTTTTTACCACAGCCTCAAAAGTGTTAGTCCTCGACAAAACAGCAGGAAGAATGTTCTTGATCCGAGGACATTAACACTAAGGTACTAATTTTTATTTGTGATGGTACAAGTACAGAACTGTAGCGTTAGATTTTTTAATGGTAGCACTGTATCAACAAGAACCACCCCTCATATCTTTTAAATTTTGGAAGGGAAGCACAGGTTGCTGCAATGAACATGTGCTATGTACTCACACATGTTTCAGAAGACTTCCTCCATGATTTGGCACCTGGATTAAGTCTAGGGACATGCAACAGAGTACCGAGAACACAGTAGCACTGAAAACTTGTTTTGTGAAAAAATGACACTTAGAACGTTTTCCTTTTCCACACTTCATATCGCGATAAGTCTTCGCTTCCTAACAACACTCAACTGCACTGTACCGACGTATACCGGGGAGTTAAGGACAATTACCTGCAGCAATTTCGGACGTGAGAGGAATTCCCTTATTGAAATATTTAAAGAGCATTAATCGATCGGGCCCTCCCCGTGTGCCACAGGAGAAGTACTGTCAATAATACATTGCTGACTTTAGAAATCAATACAGAGTATGTGCTCGAGATTTTATGTTCATTTCTGTACAACATACAGGTTATTCAGTACGTAATGCCGTAATTTAGTTGACTGAGAGAGGTAGTCCAGTGGTTACTGCATTCGAGAGGAGTAGGGAAATACCAATCCGCCTTTCAGATTTTGGTACTGAGCAGTTTTTCTATGTCACTTGTCATATGTGAGATCATTCTCTAATGATATCGTTGTCGATCGAATGCTTGACCCTAATCTCCTTTCTAATTTGATTGCGGTTGAAATTCGAGATTAATAAATATAGCTCTCACACATAACTGATACAGGTCAAAAGTATCCTTTCCGTTTGATTTCCATGATATCTGCGAGTTGGTATGTAAGGACGAGGAAGTTACTAAGATGGCGACCCATACCGAGCTGTGTTGTTACGAGCTTCCGGTCGTAGTGCCAGTTGAGTTTCTTAGTGTACATTACAAAGTAGGACAAAATCCCAAAAGACTTACAGCATGGTATCCACAAATTCTGGACAAAGGAAGATGTTTAAAACGCAAGGAGAACATATTTCCAATGAAACAAGATATCCTTCAAAAATTCCTTTGCTGCTCAAGGAAGTCAATCCAGCAAATGCCGCTGGAACTTCAAATACCAAAAACATCTGTGCATGTTGTCCTCAAATACTGTCGACCAACTACTGAAAATGCACGAGGGTGTGCTGAAAAGTATAAGTCCAGTTTTTATGTGGAAACTCCTAGAGCCTTTTAAATAAAACAAACGTTATAAACATTCTACACCTTTGTTTTTCGTGTTGCTTATTTATTCCTCAACATAGTCACGACAGTGACGAACACATTTCTCTCGATGCGAGACCAGTTCATTGATATCGCCGCTGTAAAATGCTTGAATTTGTTGACGGAGCCACATCACCTCTCCTTGCACTGCTTCATCACTATCAAAGCGTAGTCGTAGAAGGTGTACTTTAAGTTTTGCAAAAAGACGAAAATCGGGACTGTTAGGGGGATGGTTGATGAAAGTGAGCACAAGGTTTCGGATTGTTGCAGACTTCGCGGTACTCGTGTGTGGTCTGACATTGTTATGTTGATAAAGCGAGTGCTCCATGTGTGGACGAACTCTTCGAATGTGAAACTCGATTATGTCACGCTGTTTCTCGCACACCGACATATTTACATTACACTCCGCCATGTTATAGGTTATAATTCGGAGCCCTCTAGCGACAGAGGACTTCAAATATGTAAACACGAGGAATAAATATGTATGTCAATAATGTTCGTTTTATTTAAAAAGCTCAAAGAAGTTCCAGATAAAAAATTCAGAAGCACTAAGTTCCAGCACGCCTTCGTATATAAGCGAATTTGAGAGGAAACAGAGGGTACTTCTAAGACGTAAACCAAAATGATTCGTATTTCCATGCGATGTGTTGAACACATTAATCAAATAAATAAAAAAGTAAATTGAATTTAAAAAGCTAGAATTCATCATCTTCTCCGACGATAGTAGTATAGCTATGGCAAACCTCGGCCACAGTGCAAGCAGCCACAGTTCAAGCAGTCACCACAACACTCAGGATAGTGATGGTCAATGGCATTGGAGTTGCCAAGAACAATGATCGCGGTGGCGCGCATTTTAAAAGAATCCAAGATGCGGAACTAGCCTAGTTGAACATTCTAACCCTCCCCCTCTCCTCCCCCCTTCTGACGTTACAATTCATGCTGATCTCATGTTCAAAATTATGTAACTACCCCAGGTGTTAGCAGGAAATTTAAAAAAAATGTTAAAGACGCACCAACGCACCTTAGAGTGGCCACTCTAAGGAAAATGTTGTTTTTCTCTGACGCAGTATCATAGACAGTCATGTTAAACATGTGTCTGTAAACTTTATATACTTTTTTCTTGAATTGGTGTGGCAGATTATTCAGCTCAACAGTCTGAAATTCCAGTGGCGTAAATCAGTTACTAATACGCCATACGATCCAAGTAAGAAATATGGTTAAGGAGTTCTTTCTCTTGGCGGAATACACATCTGAAGTTCCCAAGAAACAGTTTGTCTTCAGTAGCATCACTGTTTTTCTCAGAAATCTTTTTAAGTGCGTTTCTTGAGTCACTGAATAGTTTGGCTTCTATAGCAAACGGCATCTTTTCTTTTCTTGGCGCATTTAATGTCAGTTGCATACGTTGGGACTTGCATGATTGCGGTACTGATTTTCTCAAGTAATTTAATGGCACCATGCTACATGTGTAGTAAGAGTACATGGATTTCAGCACAGTATTAATATACAAATCCTTAGTACACATATTTTATAAAATATTCTTGTATTGTTATCGATTACGTTTCTTGAAACAAGATAAGTTCTGTAGCTGTTGTGAAATTCAGTCCGATGGCTGGTTTGATGTAGCTTTCCATGATATTCCATCCTGTGCAAGACTCTTCATCTCCGAATAACTATTGCAACCTATAGACTATTGAACCTGCTTACTGTATTCATCTCTTTATCTCCCTCTATGATTTTATCCCAACACACTTGTCTCCAATATTAAATTGGTAATCTCTTGATGTCTCAGCATGTGTCATACCAACTGTCCCCTCTTTTAGTCAAGTTGTGCAAAAATTTTTTTTGTCCGCTGTTTTTCTCAATACCTCCTCATTTATTAAGTAATCACCCATCCGATCTTCAGAATTATTCTGTAACACTACATTTCAAAAGCATTTACTTTTTCTTGCATAAACTGTTTATCGTCCATGTTTCACATCCATTCATGGCTACACTCCTACATTTCAAAAGCATTTACTTTTTCTTGCATAAACTGTTTATCGTCCATGTTTCACATCCATTCATGGCTACACTCCTGACAAATACCTTCAGAAATGACTTCAAAAATGGTTCAAATGGCTCTGAGCACTGTGGGACTTAACATCTGAGGTCATCAGTCCCCTAGTACTTAGAACTACTTAAACCTAACTAACCTAAGGACATCACACACATCCATGCCCGAGGCAGGATTCGAACCTGCGACCGTAGCGGTCGCGCGGTTCCAGACTGAAGCGCCTTTAACCGCGTGGCCACACTGGCCGGCGAAATGACTTCCTAACACTTAAATCTATATTTAAGTGTTAACAAATTTTTCATCTTTTGAAATTCTTTTCTTGCCTCTCTACTTCGGTCATTATATATATATATATATATATACACCCCTGGAAATTGAAATAAGAACACCGTGAATTCATTGTCCCAGGAAGGGGAAACTTTATTGACACATTCCTGGGGTCAGATACATCACATGGTCACACTGACAGAACCACAGGCACATAGACACAGGCAACAGAGCATGCACAATGTCGGCACTAGTACAGTGTATATCCACCTTTCGCAGCAATGCAGGCTGCTTTTCTCCCATGGAGACGATCGTAGAGATGCTGGATGTAGTCCTGTGGAACGGCTTGCCATGCCATTTCCACCTGGCGCCTCAGTTGGACCAGCGTTCGTGCTGGACGTGCAGACCGCGTGAGACGACGCTTCATCCAGTCCCAAACATGCTCAATGGGGGACAGATCCGGAGATCTTGCTGGCCAGAGTAGTTGACTTACACCTTCTAGAGCACATTGGGTGGCACGGGATACATGCGGACGTGCATTGTCCTGTTGGAACAGCAAGTTCCCTTGCCGGTCTAGGAATGGTAGAACGATGGGTTCGATGACGGTTTGGATGTACCGTGCACTATTCAGTGTCCCCTCGACGATCACCAGTGGTGTACGGCCAGTGTAGGAGATCGCTCCCCACACCATGATGCCGGGTGTTGGCCCTGTGTGCCTCGGTCGTATGCAGTCCTGATTGTGGCGCTCACCTGCACGGCGCCAAACACGCATACGACCATCATTGGCACCAAGGCAGAAGCGACTCTCATCGCTGAAGACGACACGTCTCCATTCGTCCCTCCATTCACGCCTGTCGCGACACCACTGGAGGCGAGCTGCACGATGTTGGGGCGTGAGCGGAAGACGGCCTAACGGTGTGCGGGACCGTAGCCCAGCTTCATGGAGACGGTTGCGAAAGGTCCTCGCCGATACCCCAGGAGCAACAGTGTCCCTAATTTGCTGGGAAGTGGCGGTGCGGTCCCGTACGGCACTGCGTAGGATCCTACGGTCTTGGCGTGCATCCGTGCGTCGCTGCGGTCCGGTCCCAGGTCGACGGGCACGTGCACCTTCCGCCGACCACTGGCGACAACATCGATGTATTGTGGAGACCTCACGCCCCACGTGTTGAGCAATTCGGCGGTACGTCCACCCGGCCTCCCGCATGCCCACTATACGCCCTCGCTCAAAGTCCGTCAACTGCACATACGGTTCACGTCCACGCTGTCGCGGCATGCTACCAGTGTTAAAGACTGCGATGGAGCTCCGTATGCCACGGCAAACTGGCTGACACTGACGGCGGCGGTGCACAAATGCTGCGCAGCTAGCGCCATTCGACGGCCAACACCGCGGTTCCTGGTGTGTCCGCTGTGCCGTGCGTGTGATCATTGCTTGTACAGCCCTCTCGCAGTGTCCGGAGCAAGTATGGTGGGTCTGACACACCGGTGTCAATGTGTTCTTTTTTCCATTTCCAGGAGTGTGTGTATATATATATATATATATATATATATATATATATATATATATATATATTGCTACACCACGAAGATGATGTGCTACAGACGCGAAATTTAACCGAGAGGAAGAAGATGCTGTGACATGCAAATGATTAGCTTTTCAGAGCATTCACACGAGGTTGGCGCCGGTGGCGACACCTACAACGTGCTGACAAGAGGAAAGTTTCCAACCGATTTCTCATACACAAACAGCAATTGACCAGCGTTGCCAGGTGAAACGTTATTGTGATGTCTCGTGTAAGGAGGATAAATGCGTACCATCACGTTTCCGACTTTGATAAATGTCGGATTGTAGCCTATCGCGATTGCGGTTTATCGTATCGCGACATTGCTGCTCGCGATGGTCAAGATCCAATGACTGTTAGCAGTACATGGAATCGGTGGCTTGAGGAAGGTAATACGGAACGCCGTGCTGGACCCCAACGGCCTCGTATCACTAGCAGTCGAGATGACAGGCATCTTGTCCGCATGGCTGTAACGGATCGTGCTGCCACGTCTCGATCCCTGAGTCAATAGATGGGGACGTTTGCAAGACAACAACCATCTGCACGAACAGCTCGACGACGTTTGCAGCAGCATGGACTATCAGCTCGGAGACCACGGGTGCGGTTACCCTTGACGCTGCATCACAGACAGGAGCGCCTGCGATAGTGTACTCAACGATGAACCTGCGTGCACGAATGGCAAAACGTCATTTTTTCGGATGAATCCAGGTTCTGTTTACAGCATCACAATGGTCGCATCTGTGTTTGGCGGCATCGCGGTGCACGCACTTTGGAAGCGTGTATTTGTCATCGCCTTACTGGCGTATCACCCGGCGTGATGGTATGGGGTGCCATTGGTTACACGTCTCGGTCACCGCTTTTTCGCATTGACGGCACTTTGAACAGTGGACGTTACATTTCAGATGTCTTACGACCCGTGGCTCTACCCTTCATTCGATCCCTGCGAAACCCTACATTTCAGCAAGATAATGCACGACCGCATGTTGCAGGTCCTGTACGGGCCTTTCTGGATGCAGAAAATGTTCGGCCGTTATTACGGCCAAAGGTGATTGTTCTGGGTACTGATTTCTCAGGATCTATGCACCCAAATAGCGTGAAAATGTAATCATATATCAGTTTTAGTATAATATTGTTGTCCAATGAATACCCGTTTATCATCTGCATTTCTTCTTGGTGTAGCAATTTTAATGAGCAGTAGTATATATATATATATATATATATATATATATATATATATATATATATATATATATATATATATTCTCCTTTCAAGTCGCCGTCCATTCTGTTGCCCTGCTCTTGCAAGGCCTTTGCTTGTTGTGTCAGAATTGCAGTGTCAGCGGCAACCCTTATAGTTTTCATTTCTTCTCCCTGAACTTTAATTCCTACTCCATCTTAAAAAAATATATGTATGTATGTATGTATGTATGTATGTATGTTCCACATCTCCTCCTGAGTCACTAGACCGATTTCAACCGAATGGTTCACGTATCACTTACTGGCTAGAAAGAATTGCTATGGGAGTAAGAAGCTGTGGGAGGTGAAAAAGGAGTGTAACTCACGACGCGTGACTACCCAGAGTTTATTCATCCACTATATGAGAATGAAGGGGCTTGCTGACTTGCGCCACACTTTACACAAAATTACAAACTTTTAAGAATAATTTTATTACCGACAGCACCTACAAAATGATGGAAACGAAAAAGTTTATCTCTTACTACATTTTCTCTGTTCGTGCATTTAAACTATCGTTTCAGCCATTACTTCTTTTCAAGTAACTGTATTCATGACATATTTTTCATACAATATTCATATACAACCCTGCATGTACCTGCAAAATTATATCATTGTACGGTACATACTTCATGAGACATGATGTAGTAAACGCTGAGATGCATAAAAAAGTGCCGAATCATGCATGATGTTTAAATTAATTACTTCTTTTCTACTATCACTATTCGTAATATATTTCGCAGACAGTATTCACATATGCCAGCCGAAATTCGCTAGAGATACAGATGAAATATGTGTACAAATATGTGTGAAATATATTAAATATATGTGGCATATGCGTATGCAAGCAAACCCCAAACTTAGTACACATATTAATAACTACCTGGAAAGAAATGTTGTGGTGCAAGAACCAGTGTACTCCTATTGGGGTGGGGATGATAACGTATAGACAGAAAGAGGGAGGAAGAGATGGACAGACAGGGTGTGGCAAGGAGGACATGCACACAAATCAGAGGGAGGAGGAGATGGACAGAGAGAGGGGAATATAGGAGATGGACTAAGATAACGTATAGACAGAAAGAGGGAGGAAGAGATGGACAGACAGGGTGTGGCAAGGAGGACATGCACACAAATCAGAGGGAGGAGGAGATGGACAGAGAGAGGGGAATATAGGAGATGGACTAAGAGAAATAGAATATGTACGTACCTGGGCAGAGCCGTATACTCAGCTAGTGCATTATGAAATGTCAGGCGACTAACCACTATGTACGACTATATGCCATTACGCTAAATGTTATCTGAATACGGAATTACATAACGTAGACAACTCACAAACACCTGATTTCGAAGGCTGAACTATAAGGTTTTGTAAGCATTGTAGCAATTAACTGTCACTACAAATATATTTTTAATACATGCAAATGAATTTTTCTCTTGCCTTACATAAGACGTAGAAATAAAAACATTTTGCTGCAGAGGTGCATTGGTTTTAAATGTTCGCCACTATGCTCCTGCAGTCTCCAAGACAATAAAACGAAGTGACCACCTTACCACCCTGGCCGCTGTAGCTATCCTTACTTTACGTATTCCACATTTTAGCTGCACACTGATCTCAGCGAAACAGTGATCAACCCCGTTGGTTCCTAGATGCATCAAGATGCATTGAGTGGTCAGCAACCTAACCTAGTATGACTCAATTTTTATTTACCTAGGACTACATAGGATCGCCTACCTCCACAAAAGTGTTTGATGTCCAAAATGCCAAGTCCCAAATTTTAGCGTTTTCGGCTCATTGACTTAAGATACGTTGGAGCAGAAGTTGGTGGAAACTGTGCATAGACTAGGTGATGTTTCTTGCATGGATATCATTGCATGGTCCAAGTCGCTGTACCCCTGATGATGTCTCCAGCATTAGGACGCGAAACTTTGGTCAAAGAAACAGTGCTTGTACAACGGCGTAATGACGATAAAACGAAGATGAGGCAAATACCGGCTGCATTCCTCAAATCGTCGTAATCAATGGGCGCTAGACGCTACAGCATGCTGCTGCCTAGAGTGACGCATATGTCTCAAAAATCAGCATGCTCTGTTGGATGACAGCAATGACTTCACTTTTTAAATAACTGTTTGCATCTGGATGTATCTATAGCTGCAACATACTAACCAGCAGTAATATATTGTATCTTGTGTGTGATCTTTTTTTGCTTTCTTTCCTTTTCGCATTATAAATGTTATCTACATCTACATCTACATTTACACTCCTCATGCCACCCAACGGTGTGTGGCGGAGGGCACTTTACGTGCCACTGTCATTACCTCCTTTTCCTGTTCCAGTAGCGTATGTTTCGCGGGAAGAACGACTGCCGGAAACCCTCCGTGCGCGCTCGAATCTCTCTAATTTTATATTCGTGATCTCCTCGGGAGGTATAAGTAGGGGGAAGCAATATATTCGATACCTCATCCAGTTACGCACTCTCTCGAAACCTGTACAGCAAGCTAAACCGCTATGCAGAGCGCCTCTCTTGCAGAGTCTGCCACTTGAGTTTGCTAAACATCTCCGTAACGCTATCACGCTTACCAAATAACCCTGTGTGTACAACTCAGTTAAATGGTCCTATAGAAACTGGAATACATACTCCAAAATGAAAAGTCATTGTTAGAATTAATCTTTAAGCACTAAATTTTGTCCAATTCAAAATATGTATTATAATTTCGTAGTTCTTGCATAAATTAAAATGAAACGAGTGTAAGACATTGTTGACCGGGCGGCCCCTTGCGGGGAAGTTCAGCCGCCGACTGCAAGTCCTATTCCAGTGGACGCAACACTGGGCGACTTGCGTGCCGTTAATGAGGTTGAAATGATGATGAGTTTAACGCAACCCCCAGTCCACGAACGGAGAAAATCTCCAACCCGGTAGGGAATCGAACCCGAGCCCGCTTGCATGGGAGGCAAGCACATTACCACTCAGCTAAGCTGGCGGACTCCTTACAGAACACTATCCTTATCGAAAAATTACAAATCACAGGACACAATTCTTTCTCAGCTCGGCACAAATTAGTTTCTCGTAACTGACGACAACGTTCGCAAAAAGTGATTTGTTTCTGGCGTGGTGCTTTACAGGAGCGCATACCTCTTGATATTTGTTCCCTGCGTCATTTAGTGGCCTTCAGCTGCGTTGTAGCGCGATGAGGTGCGTATTTCCACCATCAAGTGAGCTCTTGCATAATTGTTACGTCAGCGGCAGTTGACACACTTCTGCCGTCCTGTAAACAAAACGGCTTTATAAATACTGCACATTTCCTTTACTTCGTTCAGAATACAATGCCTCCGCAGAAAGAATTTTATGACCTACTTCTCTTTTTGTTCTCTAGCTGACATTTGTCTTCTGCAGAAAAACCGATGCCCTCGATAAATCGGTCACTTAACGTTCGTCTCACGTCGTAAGCCTCATACTTCTCCCCCAAAACACAGACTGAATGCTTCAGCACACTATTTCGTCTCAAGGGATGATTTACTTCACGAAACCGTTTGTAGCTTTATAAAGGAAATTCAATAAAACAAATACTTCAACAATAATCCACACAATGGGACACGTAACATAGCTCAGCAGAATGCTTTCAGTGATAGGTTAGACGCTTCAGGCAATATGGGGTGAGTCACTCTTAAGTGTCCTCCATACAAATAGTGGAGGCGATGAGTAATGTTTATTTTATGTGTATAAATAGCATTATATGATGCTACAGTTACAAGATATATTCCACCTATCTTCCTTCCATATGGACGCCTAATAGCTGTCGCTAGAACCAATTTTGATAAACACGTGACAACATTTTTCCTATCATCTGTTAGCAAGCTAACGTGCTTCGTCTTTAAATATGGTCCACATCACGGATTTTCTGCTGATACGCCATCGATTTTAAGTAACCTCACTGATAAAAGTGGACTGGCGTACTTCATTTCCGTAATGCGGGGAGCCACGTCTTGCTGAAAGAACGTATGGAAGTCCCCACTTTCGTCCAGGACTGACATGATGATGCCACTTTTATGCATGTCAAGACAGGTAATCACATACTTTCCCTCAACGGAGAATGAACCAACAGTTCTGTCACCCCAAATCAAACACCACATCATGAGTTGCTTCGCACTTTCACTTGGACAGTTCGACACTCATCGTGGATTGCTATACATCCAGTACTTGACATTTTGTTTGTTCACATCACTAGTGACACACAAATTCGCGCCATCTGATAAAAGATGGCACTAACAAAACCAGCAATGTCCTTGTGCATGTCCAGTCCCCACTAACAGAACTCTGCACTATGGTCCTTTGTCAAACATTGCGGTATCTGAGGCCTGTAAGGGAGCCAATTTTTCGTCTGCAAAATGCACGCTGCTCTGCTTTGGATGATTCCCATTGGCATAGAGACACAGCGTGTCAGCTTTGTCGAACTGCTGGCAATCGCTGCTACCGCGTGTGTTGACGTACGTTCAAGTGTTGCCGTTCGTAGGCTTCCAGATGTGCCTGCGAGGGCTACGGAACCTGCACATTTGAATTTCTTGATAAGTTTTGCTTCGGTGTCATGGGATATCTGCGTTCTGTGAGTTGCACTGAAAGGACGTACTGAAATACGGGTTGCACCACTCCCAGCCGACAGAAAAATATTTATCTTGTTTTCCTTGGTTAGTGGCGTTTCTTTTCAGTTGGTTCAACTTTCTGAAAATGAAAAAGTAATTAGTCACTACTTTCACCAACTGTATGGAGACCTATGACTCACCCTGTAGCTTCTGCAGGTAAGGAGTAAATAGTGAAGTGATAATATTACGAGCGTAAACGGATGTATGGAGAAAACACAATAGTGAACTTTCGTTTTAAATCGAAATGCATTATAGTCTAAATAAAATAATAGCAGTTCCTGAGTTGACGAATCCAATGCTATAGATAACTCATATGGCTGACAATAAACTGCAGAGTAGCAATGCATTACAAATAGGATTCTGTTCCTCTCGCAGAATGTTAAATAGTATAAGTTTCGTAGCTTTGTGCATGTCTCAGAGGGAAATACATCTAGCCGAGATGGAGTCTTCTCTCGGAAAGATTTAAATGAAGTCCACTGGAAGCAATGTATATAGATTTTGTGTGACTTCAGTAGTCAGTCATATACATTATGTTCATCTTAAAACCTTTACATTGTTGAATCGCTATTAATCTGCGGTTTCTTTTATGGTGTGAAAAGATATTTACAAATGAAGATTAGTTAATCTGGTGTTATTAATTGATAGAAACTGTTATTAAGTTCTGAGAGTAGTATAAATGTTGCCGAATGTAGTAAGTGATACAGAAGTTCATTCGACTGCAACAATGATCCAAAGACCTAAGAAATAGTTATTTCATAAAATTTTTCAGACCACAGCAGCAGTTTTGGAGGTAAAACACGCCATACTCCGTTTAATATAACAAAAGTGATTGTCCACCTTAGCACAACCTATTAACACCACATTATATGAGCCTTCCTCTCTAACGACTTCGATCTGCATCACTTTTATCTATAATTGAAAGTAGCTGTTTTATTCGCACCTGTTTTACGTGCCTCAGACTTTATAGCAGAACTTTATGGATTCTTATTCAACCTATCAGTATTTAAAATCCACAGAGTTCAACGTTTCGTAGGTGTGCTTTGTAGATGCGTTTGTCTTAAACAAATGCTAAAGTTTTTCAAGAAACTATCTGCTTCTGATGAAATGGTTTTCAGTTTTTATTTGTGCTTTAAACGTGAAGTATATCTTGTTTGTTACAGAAAGTAATTTAATTATTCGAGTGCATCGCGTCCAGGAGAAGGAGACAGTCAATGATGGACACAAGGAAACGAGAATAGAGTTCAAATAGCTGCCGATACCGAACTCGTTAGAAGCACACGATTTTCTCATTGGAAGAAGGCTAGGAGTCGGAAATGTGCTTGTCCTGTTTAGAAAACTATTCCGACAGCCACTTGACGCTTTTTACACGAATTAATAATTACTATATCATCACGCCGGTCGAGTATTTGCACTTTGCCACCTCTGGCTCTAAGTGCAATAAGAAGAAGGCGTGTTAGTGTTGTGGTCATAGGAGGAAGAACACTAACTCATTTTAAGAGATCTTGAAGAGAAACTCACCAGTACCCTTTTTGAAAGAACTATCTCAGAATCGCCTGGCCGGATTTATGGAAAAGAAATCAAAATGAATGAAGGATAATTTTACTTTCCTCAACATTATACCTGTGACCTAATAACTTACATTAGTGAATGTCTCTTTGTTTGTGTATTTATGAGGGCACTGTTCTCATTTATATAGCTCACTTTCCTTCCCTCGCTCCTAATTTACTAAGAAACGTTTCCTACCTTCTGTAATCGTAATCTAAATAAAAATAATGTATTATACGGGTATGGTGTCTGTTCTTTCGGACATAACTGTCCGAAACAGCAGGTAGCATACCTATATAACACATGTGTCTGATATGATATCGCTCTTTCAGTGCCGATGCATGATAGTGTCCGACCTCTCGCGAGAATACAGTTGGACTGCGAGCAAACAGGAATAGTGGACATGAGACTCTACTCTGCAGTCTGTGGCATGTGAAGAATTAGGTACAACGAGAAACATTCTCGAATAGCCGTAGCGTTAAGGCGACCCCTCACGTAAAGGGGGAAATCCGGGTTCGAACCCCCATCCAGCACAGATTTTCATCGGTGGACATGGAGTTATTTCAATGCAGCAAAAGTAGGAAATTTTTTTCGTCAAAAATAATATACGAGACCGCGCTGAAAAGCAATGCCTCCGAATTTGTTTTGCGAAAACCCTTAAACCTTTTTAAATAAAACAAACGTTATTAGCATTCTATATCATTATTCTACATATCTATATGTCGCCACTCCTTTGTCGCTAGAGAGCTCCGAATTCTAAACTGTAACATGGCGGTTTGCAACGTAACTATGTCGGTGCGTGAGAAACAGCAAGCTGTAATCGAGTTTCCAGTTCGAAGAGTTCGTCCACACACGTACTCTCTCTACTTCAGCAGACCACACACGAGCGCTTCGACATCTGCAACAGTCCGGCTCCTTGTGTTCACTGTCTTCGATCATCCTCCATACAGTCCCGACTTGGCCCTATCTGATTTTCATCTATTTCCCAAATTTAAAGAACATCTTCTACTACTTCACTTTGAAAGTAATGAAGCGGTGTAGAGGTGGGGCTGTGGCTCCGTCAACGAAGTCAAACATTCTACAGTGACGATATCAACAAACTGGTCTCTCGTTGGGAGAAATGTGTTCGTCCTCAGGGTGACTATGTTGAGCAATAAATATGTACACACAAAGAATGAAGATGTAGAATGTTAGTAACGTTTGTTTTATTCAAAAACTTTTAAGAGTTCTCGCATAAAGAATTCGGAGGCACTACTTTTCGCACTCCCTCGTAACTTCTGCGCCAGTCACATGTCTTTTTGTAACTTGCTATAGTCTTGTATGGTTCTACATTCACCGCCAGGTGGTAAGAGTCTTTAATGACCAAAAGTTTAGTGCAAGTAAAGAAACGAATTACTGCTTGCAGAAACTTTTCCTCAGCTTCAACAGCGACACCACATTTGCAAGTTTGGTAACATCGGCTCTATTCTTAACCGCAAAGGCAACCTAACCTTCTAGAGAAAGCAAAGTACCAAATATATAAAACGAAGACGTGAATGAATTCCAGTATAAAAACGGGCACTTCCTGCTCGCAGCAAGAAGTATACAAAGAAAGAAACACTCAGATTTTAAAAATGTATGTCTCATTGTTCCTGAATGCTGAACTCTGCTGTCGTCTGGCAGTAATTTTCTAACGGAGCTCTAAATAAGAACGCCATTTGCAAATAGTCACATGTCCGGGTTTCAACTACCGCACGGTAAACAGTAAAAACTTGTAATCAATGAGCAGCCAGTTTAATACTCCGTGAATGGTAAAAGACTTCAAACAAAGTAAATTTTTGGCGTATTGGCATCTCATTCGTTGCCATGCACATGCAGCTGAAACTTTTATTCACTCAAGCGCGCTGTCAGCGTCGGTAGACAGAGTTCTCAGCTATCGCCCGCATCTATGGATACTATAAATTAAGGGCACCACCGAGTTTTTCTGTCTGTATGTGAATGTTAATCTGAGAAACTACTGTAGGCATTTTGATGCCGATTTCGCTGATAGACAGACTGATTCGCGTTGAAAGTTTGTCGATATCTATACATATTATATGCAAGTCGTCCGGCCGTAAACCACTAGCTGGCCGAACTTGGGGATTACACCTACAAAACGTGATCTGACTCACCATGCTTTGTGAAAATATACTCGTAGAATGGATGTCCGCCCCACTAAAGTTCTTTAAAGCGTCATGGACTACAGCTTTTACTAGTAATTTGAAATTTAATTAATCGAAAAACTAAAGACATTTACGGCAAGATATGTCTGTCTGAAAATGCAAAAGTAAGGCACTACATTACAGTAGTGAAGCCAGAATATCTGTACGTAAGCGGCTATCTAGCACTAAACTGTAATTTAAAAGAAAGCACTCCGTCTTCAGGCCACAAGTGGCCCATCGGGGCCATCCGACCGCCGTATCATCCTCAGCTGAGGATGCGGATAGGAGGGGCATGTGGTCAGCACACCGCTCGCCCGGTCGTTAAGATGGTTTTCTTTGACCGGAGCAGCTACTATTCGGTCGAGTAGCTCCTCAATTAGCATCACGAGGCTGAGCGCACCCCAATCTGTAATTTAGATACATTAGAAATACTAGACAGGTGAATCATTAGGTAAATATCAGTTTCACGAAAACTATGGAAGGCTTGAAATTATGTAGTAATGATGAAATTTATCGAAACATAAAGAACGTATCAAAAGTAATGAGAAAAAAATACTTGTATTTTTTGGACATTTTTTTTCGAACCGAGACAGCAAATCAACCAAAAAGATCTCCAAATATTTGTGGGATAAAAAGTGAACAACAAGTTGAATCCATAAGTGAAAAGTATTTAGAAAATATAATACAAAAACTACAGTGACAACTCACAGAGAAGTGTCTATGGAAAAAATATTGAATGTGGTAGGATTCTAAGGCAGGAGAATGAAATAAAGAAATGGCCTTCATGGTCAGAAGAGGGGAAGAACCAACATAGTGAACAGATAAAAGAGTACTGGAAGAAAAGAACAACGAATACTGAACTGAAAGAAAAAAATGATCGCACGGCCCTAGATACTTAGTGATATCCCGACGATGCTGGGTCAGGTCGTTAGCTCTACTTAAAGTTAATTATTAATGGTGACGGTTTGTTTGCGTGCAAACGGTATTAATTGCTGTTAAGTACGTAATAAGACTACTCATTCAATGATAGATGCGATGTTATTCCGATTCTCTATGCGTTCGTAATGGTTTCTTCTTCACAGAAACACCCATGCGAGCCTTAAAGTGACTGATAGGTCGATGGAGCAAATATTTGTAGTACCCGGTCTGGATCACGATGATGTGACGTAAGTTCATTTACTTAACTGTACCTTCATGTGTATTAACCTCAAGTGGGTAGATCCTCTTCCTGTTTCCTTACGAAAGAATTTAAAAATTCCAGATTCCCAATTCTCTAGAGAGCACACAGCCAGGAAAACAGCTGTGTGTTGGATAATTCCACTGACAAATACAAAAATTTACCTTTAATTTAATCTGGTTCATGGTTCCTTTTCTTAAAATGCTTTCTGTAAAACCATTCCATTTTTTAGCCAATCAGTTCCTTCGAACTTTCTAGATGAGTTTTCAGTTCACTTTTTAGCACAATTTCTCCGGAACTTTGAATGTTTTTCACTAAACCTAGACCTTAAATTCTATGTAACATATTCACAGTTTCTTCACTCCAAACAAGTCTTCCGGAACATATACGCAGTTTTCCTTTTTTTCTTGCAGTCCAGGAAACAGAGATCGAATCTACACACTTCATCTTACCCTCTTTTTTTCTGTGACTTACATAACAGAATTATTTTCACAAGCCGATTTAATACCCGCACAGTAAAGGTTACACAGTAAAAAAGACATTTTCAATCTATATGTAGTTAACCTAACAAGTGGAACAATTTTCCACTTATGAAACAGACTGTTTTATCAATATTTTTATCGCTTTATCACTGTTGGAACCCATTAATTTCAACTAACTGAAGTCAAGACTGGAGAAGACAGACAAACATTATGCCTTGCTGAAGTATTTGAAGAAATCTGGTCAGTGAAGCTTAGTTAGAGGCTTATATACTCGAGGTAAAATAATCGTATAGCTGCTCAAGAAAGAGGTATTAAAATATATTTAAGCTACTATAATTATCAGACTACAACTAACTATAATTAGATACGTTCCACTATTTTATTCATCATTCTTCGATCTACCACAGAAAATAAAAGCAAATCAAGTACGTAGTATTCGCAGAATACATATCTTTCTTTTCTCTCTCATCGGTTGCTATTTTCTGGCAGTGCTTCGAATGTATGTACTATGCTTGTAAATACGGAGCGTACGGTAGTGATGCAGTCAAAATATCTTCCTGCATACAGTCGTATTGCTGCTCAACATGAACGAACACAATATCGACTTTCTAGACTCTGTTGTAGAGTATTGTGCGAATCTGATAGAATTACGACAAGGTCTTCTGCTGGTACTGTGATACACCACAGACTAATGATCTTATTGAAAACCAATGAAAAACCAAAACATGTTATACATACGATAATATGAGGCAACCATTTGTTTCGTGAAGTAAAGAAGTCTTAAGCTGTAGTGGTAATGGATCTTCGGTGATTTTAATGAAGCCGCCCATGTAGTAACTTTAAGCGTCTTCAGACACTTCATTAAGATTTCCAGAATGAATCGTACAGTTACGTTTAAAATAAAATAAGTTGGCTGTGCTTTCCCCTCCATCTGTTCAGTTATGTACAGATTATGAACTTTGAGCTTCTCCAAGCTTCTATACAGTTCGAAAAGGCCACCGGAATGTGGCAGGTTAATATCGTCAAGCAGCACCGATATTTCTACATAATAACTTCCCCATCATTCTCAAGGCACGAAGACACGATGGTTTTTTAATTCAAATTCTGTGTCGGATCTGCTCACTCCATGGTGAAACAGAAAGGACCGTAATGGAGGGGAAAAAGCCTGAATATGGTCTGAGGAAAGGGCCGAAACCGGTTACTATCGAACAAAAATCTAAAAACGCGATCGAGACAGTTTTCATTTGATTTTTAGCGTTTTATACCCATCGCTGCTTTGCTCCAGTTACAAAATGCTATATAAAATTGTAAGACTCGTTTATCACTGAAAGTATCTGTATGATTCAGCAAACCTGTTTCACGTCCATTACTTGTCTAGCTGTTGTCTCAACAATGCCTACCTGAGATTCCTATGTCTGCTGTAAAATGAGATTGTCTACTTTGTGTTCTACTTGTTTATCCATCTTACCGTGTGGCTTAGTTTCGACGTGCCTGTTACGAACCACAGTACGGCACTTTGATTTTTAAATGTTGCACTTTAAAAGACTTTCTTCTTGTGTACGAATCAAATTCCCGGCTCTTTATTTGAAAGGAAATAGGAAAGGAGTAGACAGACGCTTAGAAGTTGCTAGTAAAATAGATCGCCTGTTTTAATCATTTCTACAGTCATGTGCCTGTAATTTATGTAGGTGCTAATATTCCAACAAAAATATCACTTACAGCACCTCCATACGCAAAATTTTACCAGAAAACTGTGGTATACCATTAAAATATCTTCCTCAACCGAAGCTGAATGTACAACGTGTGAACTAACGTTCCACTTCGTCGTACGTATTGCAGTGGCTATTGTTCTACAAGTCTGAACATGCGCAACTCAGCGAGTTTATTTTTAATGTTCTCAGGATGTAGAAATCAATGGAGATGCTAGCCACGGCCCGCTGTAGTCGACAGTGCGTGACAGAGAACCCTTGCCCGCCCTCCATTTCCCCCCCCCCCCCCCCACCCCCCTCTTTCCAACGCTTCAACTCTGTCGTGCACAACACTATTGCTTGCACTCTTTCGAGTAAACACCTTGTGTCATTTTTTAATACTCTTCCAGTTACAGCTTATCGGGAAAGCGTGCCTATGACTTTCCTCATTCATGCCTTTTCATAAAGCCTCTCAACAAGTGTTCACAATTAGCTGTTAGTGGTTTTCGTCAGACACGTAACATTAACTATATGACCTAGAACACGGGTACTACGATGTGGCCGGCCGGGGTGGCCGAGCGGTTCTAGGCGCTACAATCTGGAACCGCGTGACCGCTACGGTCGCAAGTTCGAATCCTACCTCGGGCATGGATGTGTGTGATGTCCTTAGGTTAGTTAGGTTTAAGTAGTTCTAAGTTCTAAGGGACTGATGACCTCAGAAGTTAAGTCCCATAGTGCTCAGAGCCATTTGAACTACGACGTGAATCAACCAGTCCAGGTGTTTGACTGTAAATTTGCAACTAAGCTTTACGGAAAGCGAATTACACAATTTTTACCAATATTTTCCGGAGATTCAGTGTGCCTTTCAAAATGTGTAGGGCAGAATGAAATGATCATCTTGGGGACTCTAGTGAAACAAACGATTAGAACTACGTATCCTGTCAGGCAGTAACTAGCTTGGGCTACTTTCAAGCTTGGTCTCTGTGAACCAGAGAACCATGTTTCACGGACTTCCCACTGCATTCATTACAAGCACCATCACCGTCCTTTGAACCATTGCCGTTTTCGATCTTCGCCTGTTATATACAGTAAGCTTTTTCTACCATAGAGAGATCGACACATCTCTGTCGTTGCCACGGCCGTCTTCGCTGTCTATATCGTCTTCCACTGCTACGTTGCCATCACCCCTCATCATCCTACGGTAGACATCACCTATGGTTATCACCCTAAAGAGCTTTCTACGTTCACATTTATTCCACTCAGACAATTATACACGGCTATGCCATCTATTAATTGCCCCCACCTGCTCTTCGCAACTTTCCAGTCTCTCTCTCTCTCTCTTTCTCTCTACTGGAACGGTCTCCTCTGTTTCTGATGCTACTACGAAATTCACTGGCCACTTCTTTCGCAACTGCTCTGCACCCAGCGCACGCTGCAGCGCCACTAACTGCTTCTCCAGTCTCACTTGTACTATACTCAGTTGTCCTGTTAACTTCAACAGCCACTGTACAAGAATCATTTGTACCATCTATCTCTCCACCAGTTCCATTAACAAATTTCGCTAATCATTACCTGAGGAAGACCCCGCCCTCCCCCTCCCCCCCACACAATCCCTATTACAAGGATCAACCCACAACTTCAAGAATGTAGAGAGTGACACATTCTAAGCGTCATACGCGTTTTCCTTTGAATATGTATCGGCACCCCTGTTTTTGGAAGCATGCAGCCATCATCAGGCACCTGTTACTTATACGCTGCATGACAAAAAAACTAAATCACCCAGAAGACACTGTCGCATGTCAATGAAACTTCGTACACGTACACACCATCGGTGGATATGTAAATAATCAGAGCTACAGTTCTCTGAGGAAGGTTGAATGGCCACCAGAATCTGCAGAATCTGTTAGTGTTGTTACCAAGATTGGTATGCAATATTAGAGCGATAACAGCGTCAGATATTTAGTGATCATGCAATTTCATTGCGGCTTGGGCAACGATAAGATGAAGTTTATCACCAGACAACATCAATTCGTTGGTACCTAACCAGCAAAGGGCCAGCAGACGACTTTTTATGCCCCATCTGGATAAAATGGGTTCGGTCATGCAGTGCTGCTTTAAGCTCTTATAGAACCATGAATTATTTACGGAACACATTAATTAACAATGGCAAGTAATGATATAATCAAACCAATAAAAACAAGTTGATTCCGCTGTCCCTACTGCTTTCGTTTTTTTTTTTTTTTTCCAATCCGCTGTGTAATACCTGGCCTTCAAAATCCACACGAGGGATTATCATACTCTCTCGTCCGCTACGTGCGAACTATTAGCCCCACAAAAAATGAGCAGGACCTTTTTAATACAGTTAAATTTTGTACTGAGGTACGTTTTCGCTGGAGGCCACGGCTTTTGAGTTATTCAAGCTATAAGTATAAAAGTAACCTTCAAACGCACCTCTACCCCACATTCACCCTCACCAGTCAGGATTTCTAGTATGTTGTTCGTGACACTCCCTCCTATCATTATACAAATATTTCACATTCCCTCGTGAAGACAGTTGTAAGCCATCGCGGGGTAGCCGCGCGGTCTGGGGCGCCTTGTCACGGTCCGTGTGGTTCCCTCCGTCGGAGGTTCGAGTCCACCCTCGGGCATGGGTGTGTGTGTTGTCCATAGCGTAAGTTAGTTTAAGTTAGATTAAGTAATGTGTAGGCTTAATTGGGGGAAGTGGCAACAAAACGACTATTCACGTTGGTGTGTAGAATATATGAGTCTGGCGATATACCATCTGACTTTCGGAAAAGCATCATCCACACAATTCCGAAGACGGCAAGAGCTGACAAGTGCGAGAATTATCGCACAATCAGCTTAACAGCTCACGCATCGAAGCTGCTTACAAGAATACTATGCAGAAGAATGGAAAAGAAAATTGAGAATGCGCTAGGCGACGATCAGTTTGGCTTTAGGAAAAGTAAAGGGACGAGAGAGGCAATTCTGACGTTACGGCTAATAATGGAAGCAAGGCTAAAGAAAAATCAAGACACTTTCATAGGATTTGTCGACCTGGAAAAAGCGTTCGACAATATAAAATGGTGCAAGCTGTTCGAGATTCTGAAAAAAGTAGGGGTAAGCTATAGGGAGAGACGGGTCATATACAATATGTACAACAACCAAGAGGGAATAATAAGAGTGGACGATCAAGAACGAAGTGCTCGTATTAAGAAGGGTGTAAGACAAGGCTGTAGCCCTTCGCCCCTACTCTTCAATCTGTACATCGAGGAAGCAATGATGGAAATAAAAGAAAGGTTCAGGAGTGGAATTAAAATACAAGGTGAAAGGATATCAGTGATATGATTCGCTGATGACATTGCTATCCTGAGTGAAAGTGAAGCAGAATTAAATGATCTGCTGAACGGAATGAACAGTCTAATGAGTACACAGTATGGTTTGAGAGTAAATCGGAGAAAGACGAAGGTAACGAGAAGTAGTAGAAATGAGAACAGCGAGAAACTTAACATCAGGATTGATGGTCACGAAGTCAATGAAGTTAAGGAATTCTGCTACCTAGGCAGTAAAATAACCAATGACGGACGGAGCAAGGAGGACATCAAAAGCAGACTCGCTATGCCAAAAAAGGCATTTCTGCCCAAGAGAAGTCTACTAATACCAAATACCGGCCTTAATTTGAGGAAGAAATTTCTGAGGATGTACGTCTGGAGTACAGCATTGTATGGTAGTGAAACATGGACTGTGGGAAAACCGGAACAGAAGAGAATCGAAGCATTTGAGATGTGGTGCTATAGACGAATGTTGAAAATTAGGTGGACTGATGAGGTAAGGAATGAGGAGGTTCTACACAGAATCGGAGAGGAAAGGAATATGTGGAAAACACTGATAAGACATCTGCTAAGACATGAGGGAATGACTTCCATAGTACTAGAGGGAGCTGTAGAGGGCAAAAACTGTAGAGGAAGACAGAGATTGGAATACATCAAGCAAATAATTGAGAACGTTGGTTGCAAGTGCTACTCTGAGATGAAGAGGTTAGCACAGGAAAGGAATTCGTGGCGGGCCGCATAAAACCAGTCAGTAAACTGATGACCAAAAAAAAAGGCTTAGGGAGCCTATCAGTTTGATCCCCTAAGACTTTACCACAAATTTCCAAATTTTACAGTTGTAAAATACCTGCGGACTTCTCATCGTGGAAGGCGCGAAAAAATGTATTTCTTAGAAAAATGAGGAAGCTTCAACTTAACCAGGGGGGATGACAGGATTTTGCTGCGGGGAAATGAATACACAACTCTAACACTTTGAACCAATATGCGAGTTGCTGCTACGGATTTACCAGAGGTAATGTCTACATGCAACGTGGAGAGGCTGTGTGGAAGAAAACGCTCAACTCCAACCTATGTCTTGTTGACTGAAGCATATGAGCATCCAACTCAACAATGCTAACGGTGCTTGTACGCCAATTTTATTTCCAAAACCCATAAAGGAACATTTCCATGTGTAAATAAACTATCTTGATGAAACTTGATGGGTGTGTAGAATGCACTAAATAATGCAATACTTATTTTTTAGTTTTTGCCCAATTGCAATTTCAAGGGGTAAAACACACCCCAAAAGGTAATTTGGTATATTAAGTTTATGTGAATATCTTCGAATTCATGATATATAAAAATGTGTTTAATGTAAAAGCTGAAATGTAGTTCCTGAAAACTGTAAAATCAAGTTTTGTAATAACATGAAATTTTGCAAAATAACCCACCACCACTGAATAATTTTGAAAATTGAAAACTTTTGTTACAACATAAATTAAAGATGCTTTAACGTCACATCCATCCGTGTGTAAGAAAGCTGGTTACTGAAATACCACTTCTGGAAAATAAGCTGTACACGATGTGCTGCTGGAGCATTTTCAACATACCTACTCAAAATATCTAAACATTCTTCATTATTCTGATTATTGGTTTCACTTATTTTTGTTTCATCTTTTAATTGTTATTTTACGCTTTAAATTTATGACTTTTTTTCTTTTTTTTAGTTTACCGTTTCACATACATCTGTTGTGTTGAATGAAAATAATAAGTAACTTGTTATTATGATACGAAACAATTCAAGTAATGATTACGTATAAGGAAATGCTTGAAAGACTATAAAATGTTTAACTAGGCTCTGATACAATGTTGATCCAAAACGTTATGGACACGTACCTAACAGCATTTGTTGGTCCATATGTGGGACGCAATACAATAGTGATTCTTCATGGCATGGATTCCAGTACTTGGTAGGTTTACGAAGGTTTATGGCTCCAAGTGACTACACATAGGTGACCCATTTCCCGTAAAATTCGAGCCGGTGGTCTGTGGGCGCAGATATGGCATCCAAAAGCGTTCCATATGTGAGTAAAGTATCAGTGGGCATAAGGAACAACTTTCAAATGAACTTTGTTGTCATATTACAGCTGACACGATTTCACATGTCATATACAAGATCACTGCCGATACGTGTCAAGGTCACCTGCAGGGAGGGGGAGGTGGCAGATGGGGGAGGGGAGGAGAAGAAGAGTGAAGGGAAGGAAGATCGGTTAATCACGCTTACATAGACGTCACCAGGCTGTCTGCCAATCGTTGTGGGGCCACTGATGTCTCGACCAATGGCGTCTAAACTCAGCCTGCCCACCCCTTGAACAATTTTAATTTTTATCATTCAGTTGTGTGACTGTCACCATTTTCTGTCTGCATGCCGTTAAGAGGACGAAACGCCAGCAGCAATAGTAATCACCAGGGCAGAATAAGAAGAAGAAGAAGGATACTGTCAACAAGTATTTGCTCTATCCATCTCCAATTATTATAATTACTGTGATTGTGTTTCACTATACTTGGGTTTTGTTGTCGTTACACGACATGATCAGATAATGGATGAGGACATGCAGATATTCCATGAGGTATTATTGTTTAAGCCACGACAACAGCTGCAGCTGCCCATAGCCTAATGTGTCCTTGATCCACTGCTGGCAGAACTGTTGGAGGCGCACATGGAAGTATTCCATGACATGCTATTGCTTGAGCCACAGCAGCTGCAACAGCAACAGCCAGCAAATGTGTATTCAAAGCTTTCTACAGCACGATATGGGCAACGTCCTTGCCGCAGTAGCTACGCTGGTTCCCGTGAGATCACTGAGGTTAAGCGCTGTCGGGCGTGGTCGGCACTTGAATGGGTGACCATCCACGCCGCCATGCGCTGTTATCATTTTTCGGGGTGCACTCAGCCTCGTGATACCAATTGAGGAGTTACACCACCGAATAGTAGCGGCTTCGGTCAAGAATACCATCATAACGACCGGGAGAGCAGTGTGCTGACCCCACGCCCCTCCTCTCCAACAGAATGGCTCGAAGATGCATTACCAGACTGAACACTCAAAGACATTCAGTGGTAATCACTGTAATTGTCAGGTAGTAGCAGTCCAATGAGTTACGTCATGTAAGGAAAAGTAGCTATATACTACACAAAATACACTCCTGGAAATGGAAAAAAGAACACATTGACACCGGTGTGTCAGACCCACCATACTTGCTCCGGACACTGCGAGAGGGCTGTACAAGCAATGATCACACGCACGGCACAGCGGACACACCAGGAACAGCGGTGTTGGCCGTCGAATGGCGCTAGCTGCGCAGCATTTGTGCACCGCCGCCGTCAGTGTCAGCCAGTTTGTCGTGGCATACGGAGCTCCATCGCAGTCTTTAACACTGGTAGCATGCCGCGACAGCGTGGACGTGAACCGTATGTGCAGTTGACGGACTTTGAGCGAGGGCGTATAGTGGGCATGCGGGAGGCCGGGTGGACGTACCGCCGAATTGCTCAACACGTGGGGCGTGAGGTCTCCACAGTACATCGATGTTGTCGCCAGTGGTCGGCGGAAGGTGCACGTGCCCGTCGACCTGGGACCGGACCGCAGCGACGCACGGATGCACGCCAAGACCGTAGGATCCTACGCAGTGCCGTACGGGACCGCACCGCCACTTCCCAGCAAATTAGGGACACTGTTGCTCCTGGGGTATCGGCGAGGACCATTCGCAACCGTCTCCATGAAGCTGGGCTACGGTCCCGCACACCGTTAGGCCGTCTTCCGCTCACGCCCCAACATCGTGCAGCCCGCCTCCAGTGGTGTCGCGACAGGCGTGAATGGAGGGACGAATGGAGACGTGTCGTCTTCAGCGATGAGAGTCGCTTCTGCCTTGGTGCCAATGATGGTCGTATGCGTGTTTGGCGCCGTGCAGGTGAGCGCCACAATCAGGACTGCATACGACCGAGGCACACAGGGCCAACACCCGGCATCATGGTGTGGGGAGCGATCTCCTACACTGGCCGTACACCACTGGTGATCGTCGAGGGGACACTGAATAGTGCACGGTACATCCAAACCGTCATCGAACCCATCGTTCTACCATTCCTAGACCGGCAAGGGAACTTGCTGTTCCAACAGGACAATGCACGTCCGCATGTATCCCGTGCCACCCAACGTGCTCTAGAAGGTGTAAGTCAACTACCCTGGCCAGCAAGATCTCCGGATCTGTCCCCCATTGAGCATGTTTGGGACTGGATGAAGCGTCGTCTCACGCGGTCTGCACGTCCAGCACGAACGCTGGTCCAACTGAGGCGCCAGGTGGAAATGGCATGGCAAGCCGTTCCACAGGACTACATCCAGCATCTCTACGATCGTCTCCATGGGAGAATAGCAGCCTGCATTGCTGCGAAAGGTGGATATACACTGTACTAGTGCCGACATTGTGCATGCTCTGTTGCCTGTGTCTATGTGCCTGTGGTTCTGTCAGTGTGATCATGTGATGTATCTGACCCCAGGAATGTGTCAATAAAGTTTCCCCTTCCTGGGACAATGAATTCACGGTGTTCTTATTTCCATTTCCAGGAGTGTAGTTCTTATTGCTTTTTGTCCAGCCCTGTCAATCGGTAACAAATTAAGTTCTGGGTTATCGTTATTAATATGGACTAGGGCAGCAAACGCACACTTGCAAGTCATAACACAGCTTGAAGTAAGAACCTGGGTGTCAGCAGTAACACCTGTATGAACTCCACAAAAATTCGAGAGACTGCGCAGCAGCAGAATCTTTTAACTGTCAGTTGCTGGCGGTAGTACAACACTAGTTTTTATAGTCACATCACGTTAATACAGGGTCACACAATGTTTAGAGGGAGATCATCAACCGTGAAACATACATTCGTATTTGACAGTGAACTAATAAGCCAGCCTCGGGAATATTCATTGACCACGCCATTAATACGTGTGGTGGTGATTAAATTGCTTGGTTTGAATGGACAGACGAAAATGCAGTCGTAAAATTCGGTGGCTGCTCGTAATGCAGATTCCCTCCCTGTAGGGTGAGGTGAGTGGCACGAAAGGAACAAAACGCTATCTTTTTTTCACAGCAACATTTGCATCTGAATCCGCAAGCCACAGTATGGTGCGTGGCGGAGGGTATCTTGTACTGTTAGCCACTTCCTTCCCGTTTTACTAGCTAATAGAGTGAGGAAAAAAATTATCTATTTGTCTCCGTGTGAGCCCTTATTTCTCTTATCTCATCTCCCTAGCCTTAACTAAAATGTAAGGAATCTATCAGTTCGACCTGGTGGTGATCCCAAACACTCGAGCAGTACTAAAAAATGAATCGCACTAATATTCTATACTCTGTCTCCTTTACTGAACCACACTGTCCCCAAATTCTCCCCATACACCTTGCCTACTACAATCCTTACATGCTTGTTACACTTAGAGCCGTCCGAAGTGGCCGTGCGGTTAAAGGCGCTGCAGTCTGGAACCACAAGACCGCTACGGTCGCAGGTTCGAATCCTGCCTCGGGCATGGATGTTTGTGATGTCCTTAGGTTAGTTAGGTTTAACTAGTTCAAAGTTCTAGGGGACTAATGACCTCAGCAGTTGAGTCCCATAGCGCTCAGAGCCATTTTTTTGTTACACTTAGATACTTAATCGACGTGACTGTAGCAAGCAACACACTGCTAAAACTTTGTTCGAACGTTATGGGTTTGTTTTTTCCTACTCATCTGCTCTTAAAGCTACCCACTATTCATCACGCCAACTAGAAATATTTGTCCAAGTCTTCTTCCATCCTCCTGTACTGACTCCGTGTCTCAGCAACGACACCGCAACGTCATCAGCAAAAACAGCCGCAGATTTCTGCTCACCCACTCGGTCGCCCCATTTATGTAAGAAAAATAGCGGTCCTCTTCACTGGGGCACTCTTGACTATAGGCTTGTCTCTGAGAACAACGCACTTGGTTCTATTACTTAAGAAGTCTTCGAGTCATTCAAATGTCATGGAACCTATTCCTTATATTCGTACCTTCGTTAACAGTCTGAACTTGGGGTGTGCTTTTCGGAAGTCTAGGAATATGGAATCTGCATGTTGTCCTTCACCCATGGTTCATGAGAGTTTCACAGGAGCGATGCTTTTAAAAAAAAACCATGATGATTTGCTAAAAGAAGCTTTTCGGTCTCGAGGAAATTTATTATTGTATTCGAACTGAGAATACCCTCAAGAGAGAGTTTCGCGATAAATGCAAGCTAAATAAGGGGTGTGTTTCAGTCACATCGTTAAAAATTAGAAATGGTTGGGAATTCGATCGAAGATATGTATGAAAAAATGAGAATATAAACATTTTTTTATACGCCGATTCTGTAAAGTATTTTTTTTTTCCCCTACTAAGGACTACTTCTGCTGAGGTAATTTGGCAACCAATCGTGATCACTGAATAATAAACAACACTACGAAAAGTTCCTCCATCGGATCGTCACTGTACATAATAACGTTTTCTGCTGAATTTATGACCTAATGGCATTCGCTGGCGACTATAATTTTGATGCTCTGTTGGATGACGTTTCCGGACGCAGGTTCCTACTCTCCATTTGTTCCTCCAAATATAGCGCCACATTTGTGAGATATCTTGTATGTAACATCAATTTACGACTGAAAATGACAGTACTAGCCAGAAACTGTTGCACTATATTCCTCCTGATTGCTTGGTAGTCCAAATAAAGTGTCATGTCTTGATGCAGAAGGCTGTGAATACTCACTTCTAGCCTACTGCTGCTGCTGTGACTCACGCAATAGTAGGTTGTGGAACACCTACACATGCTGCTCCAGCAGTTCAGCTAGCATTGCATCAAGGAGGGAGCTACTGCGTATTCTTATCCAACATGAATCGTTGCCTGTAACTAAAGTAAAACTTAAGTACAACGGAACACACATATAATAATAATAACAATTATTAGAGATGGATGGAGACAATACTTACTGACAGTCATTTGCTTCTTATTCTGCCTGGCTGATTGCTGCTGCTGCTGCTTGCATTTCATCCTCTTAAAGCGTGAGGTACAGACAGCAAATGATGACTCTCAGACAATAGAATGATGAAAATTAAAACTGATCAAGGGGTGTCTGGAGGGGAGCTGAGCTGACACGCTAATGGCAAAAACGCCAATACCCTGGAACTCGATATCGATTAGCAAACAGCACTATGATGTCGATGTTACTTGGTTGACCGACCTACATTCCCCTCCTCCTACTTCCCATTCCCTCTTCCGCCCCTCCCCTCCTCCCTCTCTCACCCCTCACGTCCCCCTTGCCGTGATTGACCTTGAAAAGTGTGGCCAGTAACCACAAACATAATATACACAACACCATTTGTAACTTTTCCAGTGTGCTCACAACTGATGGGTTGCATCAGGTTCAGTTCACGCGAATTTGGTGCCCAACAAATCAACCAGAGTTCACTATCACGCTCCTTAAATCACTGTAGGATGATTCGTGCTTGCTGAAAGACAGCATCACGGTTGTGGAAAACGTCTAAAATGAAGGTATGCAAGTGATCCACAATAACGATAGCCTGTTCCTAAGCTGTCATGGTACCTTTGATTGTGACCAAAGGTTCCATGAAAACCAAGGTGAATATCACCCATAATGTTACACTGTCCCCACCAGCTATCGTATGTGGCGCGGTCCATGTTTCGAGCAGCCGTTCGCCTGGAGGAGGCCATATCCGGTCACGAGCATCGATCTTGTGTTGCTAGGAAGTGATTCATCCGACCAGGTGACACGTATCCATCCACATACTCTCCGAACTCGAATATCCCGTGCCCACTACAGTCGCAGTTGTTGATGTCATTAGATCAGCATGGGAACAGATAGGGGTTGACGTGTGCGGAGCCCAATGTACAACAAAGGACGCTGATCTGCGCGGTCGGAAATACTTGTGCCTGCAGCACTATTGTACTCAGTCATCGTACCTGTCGCAGACCTCCGCGTATCCTGCCTTACAGAGTGAGCAAATTTCCGACCTGCACGTTGTGTGATGAGATGTGGTCGTCCAACGCCTTGTCGTCCACTCGTCGTTTCACCGTCCTGCATGCGCTGCCCATAGATGCTCACAATAACACGCGAACAGACGATAAGCTTCGCGTTTCCGAGATGCTCGTTCCCAGGCACCGGGCCATAACAGTCTGCCTATTGTCAAAGTCGTTTATGTCAATGGATTTCCCAATTATCGGGGGGTGTCGTCGCTGTAATGAATGCTCATTCGTTTCTGCTCCGCTTATATACATTCCTTACTACGTCTCGTTCCCGGAACGCCAGCAAGAATTCAGTTTGGCGGAGGGCAATAGTCATAATGTTTTTACATTAGGTCTACTAGCACTCTTCTTTTTTTTTAGTGCAAGCATACGTGAACATTTACGAAATTTCCCGGAAGATTATAACGTCACCTAAGCCAAACGACCTTAACGTACCGTACTCAGTAAAATAAGTCCAAGCAGATCCTTTTTGAACATGATGACCACTTCAATAATTAAAACTGGATGCCGGTTTTTAAACAGTATCCAAGAGCAATCCAGAATTTATGTGATGGATCCAAAACTACTTACTTTGTTGGAAGCACGTTCTGCTTCATAAGTTAACAGACGACTGGTTTATTAAGATTAGAAACAATGACAAGTGTAATCACAGCCGAACCCGTAGGCACAGTAGGGCGCTATATTGCTAATAGATGACAACTTCATACATTACACTCAGTGATTCACTATCTGATCAAACAATTCTGGAATCTTTAGAGACAGTGAAGCAAAAAATCCTATTTTCCTATTCATACAGTACCAAGTGAAGTGGTGGTACCATCCTGAGATGAGCGAATCTGTTATCGTCACTTGGCTGAAATCACAGAGTGGCGTTACTGGTAATGAAGCTGTTGCCGACCTAGCCAAAGCAGCTGCAAAGGCAGGGAGCGCATCTTACGCTGAAATCCAGTGTATGAACTACATAGTTGTTCTATTTGGAGTCACGATAGTCTTGATAGAAGATTGACAGCAAAAATTACAGCGGACAACAAGAGACAAGGGGAAGAATTATGTTACAAATGAACTTGCACCTGCTCAGTTCACAAAATCCCGTAGGAGCTTTGTTTCCCTAACAGCTAGATTCAGTTTCAAGCAAACATCTGCACAGGTTGAACGTCGTAAAAGACACCTTCATGTGGGAAAAAGGAGGACTCAAATGATGGTCGGCAACACTTTTACGTGAATTTGTGCAACTTGGCCGTTCGTTGCCAATCTATATCACAGCTTTGTTTGCGAACCAAGATCACTTAACTTACTACGGACCTGCATATATACTGCTGTATCTGCTGCTACTGCTGTCATCCGTATGTGTTTCTCACACAATACAGTGGACGCGAGTAAAAAAATACACCGAAGGCTAATAATCACAGAGAAATCAATAAAATATGTGTGTTGTCTGTACAAATGAACTGGCTGTATGGTGCAGCTTAAGAAGTAACTTTTATTTAACGTAGACAACATATGTCGTCGGCACATTAAGAACTTTAACTTTCTTTGAAATTGTAATATTTAGATCAGTGGTGAAATTGTTGACTACGAGGGGCGCCAAAACTAAAGCTTCCTCCAACTCCATAGTCAAGTTCTTAGTCCTACTGTACGTCCTTCACGTACGAGAAGGAGCAGTCGATCAAACAAGAATGGTAACAGACCTTCTGGAAAAGTGTAATGTATGTTTTATCCGCTTACTGTCAAGACTAGTACAACGGTCCAAAGTTATCCCATAATTCTACGTGATGGAAACAGTCTCGACTGTTGTAAACAAAAGAGATCAATTTGTTTTTGTCAACAATGAATGTGTTATCCGAAATCAAAGTTCAATTTACGTAAAAACGGATGGTATTGGTTTACATAAAAATTATTACTTTACTAACAATGGTGCATCCTGTACTTCAAATTGCGCTAACCTGCTGATTGGATGGGCAAAATTCTAATCATAGAATAGGAAGTCGCTGTACACAGTATTCAGAAAACAGAAACTCCTCTGTCCAGCAAAACATCGATAGGCATCTTAGCCCTCTTTGCCACATTAATGGTCGTATGTGTTGCACTTGTAATTATTGAACAAGTATTGTGAAAAACGCACTATAATTCTGGAGAAAAAGCCACCAAACGTAAATCAACTCAAGTACCAATTAATCGCCGTACTATGCTGCAAAAATCATATCTGTAAATGAAAAAGGCATGAGTCGTTTTCGTCATCTAAAATTGTCGGCAGAATGCCCATAACAGTTTACAGACAAGACTACAACAGAAATTCCTGTAACACTGGTAACACACTGAATATCTCAACCTCCACCTAAAATATTTTATTTGGTGGTACAAGGTTTGCACTAGTAGAATGTATTGTCATATGTCTTCGGTCTTAGATAAATCAACTTGTGGATATAGTTTCATAATTACTGAGGCAGATAAATGAATACGTAACAGTAACTGATAAACATATACGCTTACGATGAACACAGGCACTGATTGTATCGGAGAATGATGATTATCTATTTAATAAGTAGCACAATTAATCGTAATTGTACGACTAGTAGTGGCCACATAAAAGGAAAGATTGTTTTAGGTGTGGATAGGAAGCGCTCCTACGCCCAAGACAGACATACAGGGTGTCCATAAAGTCCCATTGTCATTTCAAAACATCTAAATTTGGAAATTATTAGAAATAGATCATTTTGGTTTGTTGTAAAAGATTTAGCAGTTCTCAGAGGGTTTTTTCTGTTTTTCCCGAATGTGTGAGCTACGTTTCGCCCATAGAACATGAAAGCTATATTCTTGTGCCCATGTAATCGTCAGCACTACAGCATCAACAGTTCTGATGGTTTCACTGATTCGGCTGCACTTCCAGTCTGGTATTTGTTATTAACGACTTCCGTGCAAGCGCTGCTGGTTGTTCGTCAGTCGCAAATGTTGGCCTCAGCTGTCTTCGCTGCGTTGCTTCCCCATTTGCCAATGCAACAGCCCGTGGCGAAGTACACGATGGTTTATTGATAAGGTAACACGCTGTCCAAGCCCTTCTTGAAGTAGCGTCGACAGTATTGTCCAGAATCTGCTATTCCTATTAGCAGCGCAGTATCACCTTGACATCGAGACTTCCATGCCGATTCACTAGTTATCGATCAGTAACAGAAACTCGGCATACAGCGGCATACAGTACGTTCTGGCGTGTCTTCTTCACTACAGGGACATTCGTAGGTTTGTCTTCGACCACTCGAATGCCAGCAGGTGGAATAAGGCCCATGATTCGTCAAGAAGTGTGTCTGGCCTCTTGCAGGATTCAGGTGCCCCATTCCCAATCTTTGTTTTGTATTTGGGAGAAAACCATAGGTGTCCCTCGCTGACTGGGCATCATCCCATCGTTTCTGTCACATGTGGAGGATCACATTGTGGATTTGCTGCTTTCTTGTGGCTAGCACTCCAATTAAATTCGGTATTACATGCTGTTTTTCTGTCTCCAGTCAATACATCACCGCTTTTTTCCGTATGCTGGAGAGCTCGTGCGCTGTCCAATATGAACGTCGCAATATTTAACGAACACGCAGTCGGAAGATTAATATCTGGAAGAGGCCTCACCACGAGTGATCACAACATCATAATTTATATAGGCGACTTCACCAAAATTTAATTCAGCGATGATCATGCATTAAACACGTTAAAGAGTCGATACAACACAGGGAAAGCCGATTCGAACAATCTGAGAAATATTAAAGCTCAAGGACTTATCACCGCGACGTAAGAGACCATGAAAGGCGCAATACTAGTCATAAGACAAATGGGCTGGCGTGTTCACGTACCTCTGTACGTGTCTCCAAAGACTGAGAACAGAAGTTAGAAGAGCGAGGATATTCTACCTAACAGGCCTCTCTGTGGAAGAAACTGCTCGCAGACTGGACAGATAAAAAGACATTAAGCAATAATTTAAAGACCAACTGCGGCAGGCAAGAACGGCAAGCTGGAGCCGATTCGTAGCACATCTTGATGAGATACAAAATATTTTGTCAAAAGATAAAATTTCTGACAAAGTTAACGGACGGCAGCATGACAGAAAACCGGTGACAATTTGCAAAATTATTGATGACACTCTCTTTCCAGGTGACAATAGAGGGAACGAATTTGATGAACACAGAGACTTGTGGAACAAAACGAGGGCATCATACGGTGGAGACGGGATAGTATTTCCATTTTCGGGAGAAGAGGTGAGGAAGGAAATCCTGAAACTGAAAAGGCATAATGAAGTTCACATGCTCTTCATATACACGTAAGTTTATATTTGTGCCAACTCCACAACAAGTGTTTGTTGCAGTGAAGGATACCAGATATATGGAAGAAAGCAAATGTGATTATCTTGAAAAATTGCGAAGAAAAGGATCCACGAGCTTCAAAGTCCTTCAGACCAAACATTCATTCTCAATGCCTTAGGGAAAGTACTGGAGAAGCTGCTATGCGGTACACTACAGGACAGTATGGACTCAGTAGTGGAAATTCAACAGAAGGCTTTGTGAATGAGACAATGAGGCTACACACAGAAATGTTATAGCCGTAATGGAGGACACCGCCGGGGCTTTCGATCATTTATTGTGGCCATTGCGTCTAAGGGACTTGGATGGCGCATGAACTTTATAAAATTGTTTTAAGAACTATTTCCAAAACAGAGAAGTAACTATTTAGTCCCCAGGAGAGACCCTTACAAAAGAAATTTCGCAAGCCTGTCTGCAGACATTCATAAATGGTAGTCTTTTCTGGTATTTGGTACTCGACCCCATATTAGGAAAGCTGCAGGATAACGAAGCAGTCGTAGTAGTGGCACATGCCGACGACCTGATGATGCTTGTGAAAGGAATTTCCAGAAGTAACCTGGAATAAGGATGTAACATCGTCCTTCAACAGTTAAAGCCTGGTGCCAAGGAGTTAAATTCTCTGTTGTGCCTGAAAAGACCATGTAAACGTTATAAAACGGAAAATCCGTCACCATATAGCTAAGTGTCTTCTTCGACGAGCGACAAAATTAGAGTGCACATGTTGAGCAAATTAACAATTGCGGCAGTAACGTTATGAACAACATTATTAGTCTATCCAGTCATGATCATAAACTACAAATGCATACAATAAGAACGTATCACAGCGCAATATTAACTGTGATCATGGAATACTCTGCAAGTGCTTGGGTGCACAGACTCCTCCTCAGAACATCACGTGTAGTTAACAGGGTGCAAAGCAAAATGCTTCTTCGATGGACGGCGGCTTTTGGTATTGTGTCAGTTGAGAAGTCGCAGGTAATACTTGGGGTGTGTCCACTCGATCACCTGATGCGGAATCAAAGTACGAAGGGCACCAGTGTCAGTGACTAGTGTTATGTATACACTATCCTTGACGTAAGCCCACAAAAATAACTCTAATGGCGTGACGTCGGGAGAGCGCAGGGGTCATGTGATGATACCATCACGGCCCATCCACCACTCAGGAAATACGTCATTCAGAGCATCCTGCACGTTCAACCTCCAACGCTGGGGTGCACCATCATGCTGCAAGCTGAGGGACGCCTGTAGTTCTTCGGTGTGTGCTACCAGGAACTGTTCGAGCATGTCTAGGTAACCATTTCACATTATGGTTCTTTACCGTGACGAAAAATATGCCTGTCCCCCTATCGTACATTAAGCCACACCAAACACTGCTGTGCGAGGTACCTGTTGAAAGGATGAAACCATGTACTAAACCACACTGATCTTCCCACTGTACCATTATCCTACGCCAAATTCGAATGAACACGTACCAAAATTATCCCTCGACCTGCGAAACCAGAAAAACACGCAATATGTTTAAACAAAATGACCTACTAATTAAGAATCTACCGATATGATAATATACTTTCAATTCATCGACCAATATGACATCAGTACACCTTCAAATGCAACTTCTCGATATTTATCTTCACCCAATGAAGTCTGTAAGCGTTGCATAGTACCCCCTCATAACCATCCCCCCTCTACCTAATTAAGTCAAATACCACACTGAAATGACGAGTAGAGGAAGTACGACTCTCATCATAGAAGTAGGATTTTACTTCTTGGAATAGTGTACATTCATATTTGTAAAAAATCTCATTCACTGCACATTGAATCCTCAATGGGCAGGAAAATAATACTACATCAGTTGAGATAATGTTGCTCAGCACTCAAAAAACACATATTAAAAGAGATAGAAGATGGTTCATGTACAGAGTACGCCACTTACAACACTATTAGTAAGCTGCTGACCAAATATGTACATGACATTATCGGTTTGTTTAAAGACTCTCATAAATATGTAAAGCATTCCATAACTGCAAGTAACATGTAGTGAGATAAACACAAATTCCATCTGTATCCAAATATACTTAAGAACTTGAATTATTAATGTATTCTGCCAGAATCAATTTCGATAAGAACAAAGTTTACTCTAATATCACAAAGAAATAATGACAACAATAACATCTCACATCTTGTCCTACTGACAACTTTCACGTACACTGTGACATTCTAAAAACATAACCACGCACATGGCTTTTCCGGTCGGTGCTACTCCCAACTCAAGGAATATAGTCATACCACTATTTTGTGCAATGAGACGTGGCAACATCCCTGACATATAAAGCCATATTTTGATCTCACTCTCTCTCTGTTAGTTTCTACGCCCAGCTCAAGGAACGTAGTCTCACAATGTACCTCTTACAGGAAGGAACAAAGGAACTGGTCGAATCAAGTTCTTGGTTGTATGTAGACATCCACATCACAAAAAGTTTAAGATTTTACTGTGCCTGTATTGTTAAGAAGTACGATGCAACGTTCCTTCGGACTTGTACAGCAACTTTCAATTAAAAAGTCCTCCCCCTGTACGGAAATTACATGATGTACACGAGGGCAGGTTGTGACACATGAACGACGAAATATAGAAGTTATTGGTTCTGGCCGTGAATCGTGCGCGGATAGCCAAAGCGGTTAAAGCGACTGCGCGCATAAAGCAGGAAATCCGGGATCGAGTCCCAATCTGGCATAAGTTTTCATTGTCGTCATTCAGTTATATACGCGATGATTGTCTGTACTCGCAGCTGCGAATGCGTGTCGTGTATATGTAAAAATCTGGTATATTCTTACTGAGAGAAAGTGTTTGTATTTTTCAGTATCCTATAACAACCATAATTTGCAATGATTTATTTTCTTTCGCCTTGTGAACATTTTGTCCAACAGTTCACAAACTCTATCAAAATGTTGAAGATGACTGTCATCAACAACAACTGAATTTGTATGTTATCAATAGCAGAGAGTGCCTCACATCCCGTATCTTGCTCGCTTCTGGACTGTCTCCTGCTACTGACACCATATTTACACGTTCTGGTGGGGTGGATTTTAAATTATTTGGTTGTTTTTTATGCCGCAGATCACCAGTATTCGTTGATTTGGCACCGCGACTTTATTCTGCTTTTGTTTTCTGTTCTTCGCCTCTCACGAGGGTCCTTCCCCCCCCCCCCACCCCCCCCCACCCCCCATGAATCTCCAATATTTCGCCCAGACTCTCTTTTATTCTTACAAAATCCAATTTTTTATGTTTTATTTCTTTAAAAATTTTTGTCATCGTAGCTGTAATGTGGTCATTTTGACTCTGACTACCCTCTGTTTGATTGGTACTTGTTGTCTTTGATCTCCGCCTCCTCTCCTCGCCCACAGGTGCACATTATCTCGCCCGTTTCATTTGCTCCCTGAACCAAATCATTCTCCGGTGCACTGACTCCTACATCTGACTCTGTAATCAATGTCACATTCGTTTCATATACAAATTTTCTAGAACAGTCCCCCCCCCCCCCCCCCGTCAAGGGAAACACTATTTACTTACTGACAGGAGGCGATTATAACTGGCACAGAAGCTAGTTCAATACCACTTTCTCCTCTTGTAGAAGTGCTCTACCCAGAATGCTGCATCACCCAAGTGCCCTATGCTTTGATGAATGGTGGTCATACTCATTATAACAAATGGGAGTAATAGAAAGAGAGTGTTCAGGTGATAAATAAACGAAATATCACCACACTAATGAAACAAATTCACCAAATCGTTCACGATTACCTCAGTGTTGGAAGGAGAGTAACAAATTAATGCACAAAAAATTCAGGATTCTGAAAAGAAATATACCATAATACTGGTTTTATTACAAGATAGATACTGCATAGCAATAGTGAGCAACATTGTTCAGTACGCTCACTAACAACGAATTCGTAACACCCCTATCTCCAAAGAAATTAAACGTATTGTCACATTTGCAAATCTGAATGTTCCGATAGAAATGCTATAGCCTCATATCAGTGATACAGAAAAAGTACTGCATAAATCAGTTGATTCACTAAGGTCCTACAACAGGAAGTGAAAAAGTGATCGCCGGCTGAAGTGGCCGAGCGGTTCTAGGCGCTACAGTCTGGAACGGTCGCAGGTTCGAATCCTGCCTCGGGCATGGATGTGTGTGATGTCCTTAGGTTAGTTAAGTTTAAGTAGTTCTAAGATCTAGGGGACTGATGACCTCAGCAGTTAAGTCCCATAGTGCTCAGAGCCATTTGAACCATCCATTTTTGAAAAAGTGATCACATGTTGACAAAATTCCACCTAACATTTCAACTGTTTCAGTGAGCAGGGGAGAGAAACTCTGCTCACTAAACTTACAGGAATATTCATCAACATAAAGAAAAGTTGTAACAACGATTGAAAAGAAAAGAGACGATCTGTTTACAAGTATCAGTAATTGTCACTTACGAGGATACAAAGCAAACCTACATAATCCTCCCCAAGGGTTCCCACGAAACTGAATAATATGCATCTAATTACACATGAATATAACCCTCCACAAATACTCTCTCAGAATGTACAAGCCGCTAAAAATGAAAGGGGAAGGGGTATAATTTCAAAACTCAAATTCCATGTAACAGCACTTCATGTCGATGAAATTAAGGTAACGCAAATAATGTTGAGTGAATCAAGTGCTGAATATCGAGAATTCAGTAATTCCAGCACAAATGTGGCAACCTACACCGAATGTCATCTTTTTACACCAAGAAATGAAGTCTCATACACCAACGGCGTGTGAGACAAACGTTATGTGAGAACCACACACGTTAGGGCGGACTAAAGCGTAGTAATAGAGACTCGACTTGCAATTTTGTATTATCAAAATCATTAGTAATAGGATCCATGTCTATACTCACTAGTCCTCTATCAACAGAGCTATGGTAGTAAGCCTCCTCAGTTAACTCAGAAGTACAGACTACCACTACCTCTGTCCTACAGTTCCACACATCACAGTTACGGTCATCCATATCTTGCTGTACCAATACTAGGCGAAAAGATGTTATGTGGCACTGTCTGGTCGCTGTGCATGCCTTGCTCCAGAAAGAAATTTCCCACTGTCTGTCATAGTGCGCTTCAAAACAAAGCTAAGTAAGAGTGAAATAATGTCTAACCGAAGATCATGGTCGGTTTTTTTTATGTGTTGAATTTGTTTAGGTATTGGAACACTGCAAAAATAAATAAATCCTCACCTCGAAAACACAGTCCTAATCTTTCACTTAGATTCAGTCCCGCCCTCAAGTCTCAACTGAAAGTCAATGATTAACAGTCACGGTGTTATTAGAATTTAATTCATTTTCTTGACACGGAGACTGCTTTTGATAATCACTTTAACGTGGAAAACGATCTTCTTGAAATCTTATAGGGCTGTGGACATTAATGATCTTCGGTTGATGAACTGCTAAGATCAACATTGATTATAATGGACATAATCACTTACATACGTCAACCATGCACGGCATGGTCATTACCAGCCACTGTGGACTGCAGTATCCTGATGTGCATTATAAGTAACGTGATAGCTCTCTGGACAATAAAACAGAGGTTCTCAACACACAATACGACGCCGGTTTTTACTTTACGTGAAACTCTGCATAAAGAACTGAGCACCCCTCTCTGCCATGCTGAAAAGAGGACTGATAATATTAATCTGGCCTCTTCACTGTCCGTTCCTAAGACGTATATAGAAATCCTGTCTCACGTATGTAAACTATACTATGAAGTAAAGTAAAATATAGACTGAACCAATAAATAAATTTCTCTCCTAATAAGCTTAATTTTTCTTGTAAAAAATAAAACAGATTTAACGTCAATTGTAATAAATGGGTTGTCCAGAATGTGGAACATCTTGGCGACATTTGTGCCACTGTTGTAATGGTTTTGAGGAAAATATCTGCGCAAATGCTACACTTTTTTTTAAATTTAAAACCACGGTCTGGTTGTACATGTCAGGCATCCTGTGAAGCCACACGACAACCTCAGGAGTGCAGTCATCCTCTCCCCTCTCAGGATATCTGACATATACAGTCAGATAATGGCCTTGGGGGCAGAAATCGGTAGAGGTTTTAAATATAAGGGAAGTGAAACTGGTAAAGACAATCTTCTTCAAAATCAGTTACGATAGGTTCAATGAATGTTATGTTCTCATTTTTGAGCAGTGTGTCTTTTCTTTATTGGCCAGTACTCTCCTGTCGCACATCCACTAATGGGCTCATATTATTTAACATTATAGGGAAGCAGCAATGCTTTTAGTTTACCGTTGAGACTGTTACTTTAATTTTTACGCATTGTGTTTTTCACCAAGCATAGTTTCTTGACATATTCGAAGTTCCAAGTTAACTACGTTAAATATTCATTTTTGTACAAGGTGATAGAGTGCTCTGATAACAAAATGCAGCCATTTGATGTCTTTCACGTGTAAATAATTACTGTAAACACCAGGGTATCTTCCTAAATCAATTACAGCAGAGGGCTGCTTTACGATGTGACATAATACTGACGTCGCGAAATTTCCATATACTCGAGCATAACGGAATTTCCATTACATGTATCAGCAACCACTTAAGATGTTTTGTTTGGAGACAACTGAAGTATAAATGTAAACGTTCTCTGTAGGAAAGGAATAATTCTGTGGAGAGAAATTACCTTTGTTTCACGTTAATAGTCTATCATTTGACTGCAATAATGCAGTTTCCAAGGCGCAATTATGATCACGGCGATGTTCAACACTCCCACAGAGCACATGATTAGCGAAAAACAAGCCACTTGATTTTTGAAACTGATGGCAGATTAGAACAACTTGTGAATAGCACAACCGAGCGAGGTGGCGCAGTGGTTAGCACACTGGACTCGCATTCGGGAGGACGACGGTTCAATCCCGTCTCCGGCCATCCTGATTTAGGTTTCCGTGATTTCCCTAAATCGCTTCAGGAAAATGCCGGGATGGTTCCTTTGAAAGGGCACGGCCGATTTCCTTCCCCATCCATCCCTCACCCGAGCTTGCGCTCCGTCTCTAATGACCTCGATGTCGACGAGACGTTAAACACTAATCTCCTCCTCCTGAATAGCACAAATTAGCGACCTCCTTCAGAAATGGAATATTGTTACCTTAACTACTATAATCTTTGCCGAATTCAGCAGCTATGAAACTGGAACTTGTCTATTTTAAATACTTTCATTCCTTGATATCAAATGGAGGGATATGTTGGGGCAATTCATTTTAAGTGTAAAGAGCACTATTCCCTAAAAGCGAACCTTTCGGAATAATATATGGTGAGAACTCATGACGATCGTGAGGGTGGCTGGTAAAGAAACTGTGGATCCTTACTTTGACATTGCAATATCTCTACTAACTTATGACGCAATTGGTTGACATATGGACTTGTTCGTAACAAACAACATCATCTCTTCCAAGTGGGCATGAAATTGAGAAAATGACAGTCATTCTGTTGTGAGAAAATCTTATTCAAAAATCCATGCAGCACTTGGCTGCGTGTATTTGTAATAGGTTTCCACAAGAGATAAAGGCTATTTACGATAATCCATAGGATTTCAAAGTCGACTTGAAAGCTCTTCACCATGGAAACTCCTTCTATTTTCTGCAGAAATGGTTTAGGCCTCATTCATGCTGTTACATGAATGTTGTCGCTAAAACGAATCCAGTGTTAAGTAGTACTGTAAATATTTAAGTCCGTTTCATATAATTCACTGTAATGAATTGGAAACTAGGAAAGGCCATTTCATCTGAAGAAAATTTAAACTTTTTCCTTGATCCAACGTTGGACATTTTGGTTTTAACAATGCTGAACTAAATATTTCTAGATGAATGCCAGAATACTTCCTGTCAGTGGAGTGTGGTTCTTTCCAAGCTCGTTATTGGTATTAGTAAAACCAAGTATTTATTATTTTTATTACTATTCTCATTATATTTTTCATTGTTACTTTCATTTCTTAATTTTAAATTTTAGGTTTTGTTTTGAATTTTAAACAGTTCTTAGCATATATGGTATTATGTGATCGTATATCACAGACAGAGAAGCCCAAATGACGAAACATAAATGAAAGCATGGCTCTATGTTGTTAAAACTAATGCCCTGCCACGAATCTGACATGTGGCCACACTTCTTGTTTGTAATAAGCCAGTTTCATCAGCGTGTATTAGTTCAATACGTATCTTTTGTCGTGGTACGTATTAAGCTCACTGACTTTCTTCGACAGATGCAAGGCAAACACAGTGAACGACTTCCTGTATATCACTGATGTCACATACCGTGTTCGAAGGACAGTAATACATTCATTTATGGGGCGAGGAACGACTAAACTTTGGTTGATAAATATACTGATGTTATAAAAACAATGGCGTAGATAAACATATTGTCGCCCAGTATGAACTAATCTGAGAATTTACTACTTGTTTTGGAGTTATCTGCTGATCAACAGATCTTCAGTCAACGACTTCCAGGACGCTGAGAATCTTCAGAGACGAGATGATGCAGAATGCCCTCGGGGTTCTTCCGTCAACTCTTTAAGTCTGTGCAAAATTGCACATCGTTAACTGAGAGAATGCCTTTAAGATATTAACAAAGTATCCCGTCATAGCACGCATTGTAACGCTTGTGTCTTGTTTCGCTCCGCTGGGTGGCTCTAACGTGTTCTATTGTGTCACTTTAACGCTCTATTTTTTAATGACAGTCGTATCCCAGCAGTTACCTATATAAGTAATACTGGAACAAAGATTCGGTGCCTTAAAGTACTGTCTGTGACGGTTAGACAATATGACTTCTTTTAGCATGAAATTAACGGTACTAGAAAGAAAGTGGATAACTCTTGACCACTCCTAGTCTTGTTTTCAAAGTCAACATTCGACGGCTCCTCTTAATTGGGAGTTCTTACACAGATATCAACATATTTCTTCCGCTTCCTATTTTGTATCCGCCGCCAGGTCTCCATTCTCAACAGCCCTTTCAGCATCAAATTAACGTCACTGTACAACAGGTGGATGACTCTTGACCCTTCCTGGCCGTATTTTGAAGATCAACACTCGACAGCCCCTCTTAATTGAGCGTTCTTAGAAAGGGAACAACGTATCTCTTCCATGTGCTATTTTGTATCCTCCACCAGCTCGCCATTCCCAACAGCCCCATCTAGCATCAAATTAACGTTACTATAAAACAAGTCTATGACTCTGGACTTAATTCTCTGAATCCACGATGTCTTAACTCTCTGAACAAACGTCTTTACACAGCATGGAAGTACAAATTGGCGCCACAGCAGGTGCTAATTCCAAAAGACATACACAAGAAGAAAACGAGTGAATTTCTATCGACTGTGTTCCAGAAGTAAACACTTATGCCCTTGATTTTTTTGTTTAAATCTTTTGTTATCACTTTCATTTCACTTAATTTTATTTTACCCTATATGAAACATATATTAACGATGGATTTTAGTATCATTTTTATCCTTAAAAATGTTTACACGTGCATCGAACTAAATACACAACTAATGATTCGCTGCCATCTGCAGTGAAAAGATTATCTTGTAAGACAGCAAATGAATCGTTGTTTGATCATTTGTCTACTGGTGTTTGAATTAAGATTAGATCAGTATAACGACAAAGCCATTTTACGCTCCACTGCAGAAAGAATGGGCTTCAGAATGACGATAGACACGGGCAGAGCACAGGTTATAAACAGGGGTGGTCATTACAGCACTCTAGTGTGGTCTGTGTTGAAGGTTGCGAGCGCTTATTGGTGAAATTTGGCGGAACAGTGACTCAGATTAAACGCTTTAAAATAAATAATAATAGAAGAATTTCGGGCTAAGACACAGTTGGAACTCCCTTTTTTCGAGAGACTGACGAAATGAGAAATATGTTTGCAGTGGCTGTTGCGCAGTTCAATTCTAAACTACTAAGTATTGCGACTCACTAGGAGTACTTCTTGGAATACTGTGTTGTCAAATAGTTTCAACCCGTGTACTGAACATTTTAGATGCGGGTGACCAGTTACCTGTCGTCACGCCCCATTCCTTTGAACTTTTTGTTAGTATACAATTTTAGTGAAAACTTCACTCGCTGTGTAGGAGACAGCTAATTTCAACCTCCTTCATTCTGCCTGCATCTTCTATTAACGGGAACATTTTACTGGGCCATGCGCTGAAAATGCAACTACCACCAGAAGACAGTCACTATATTTACTGAAAAAAGGGGTCACACTTCCCTTAAAGCAGTTTGTTAGAGTCACTATGCCACATTGAACGAAAAACGATTTTACTGCATTCTCATTGATCCAGTCGTGTATCAGTGCTGTGGAATCGTCGTCAGTCGGTTTGTTTTAATAGTCGTTATTACATGCGAGATACAGTGAAAACAACAGCGTAGAAATATAGTTAACGCCATGGGTTTCACAGAAAATGTTTGGTTCACTTGCGTTGAAGTAGAGGTATTATTGTTAAAAAAATTACGAACTTTAGGGAAAATTGAGCTGTAACGACAAAGGTAAACATCCTCATAGAAATCCAAATGGGGAACTAAGATGCTTTGAAAAAAGTTTCATTTGCGTATATGACTTTAAACAAAGTCAAATGCTAAAACCGTTAAGGGGTGCTGTTCACATAGTTCTTTGTTCACTGCTGCTAGAATAAACAAATAATTATATGAACAGGAGCTCTTGTCAGTTTTATAATGTGGCTTTTTTAAAATAGTTAAAATCTGTGGGGTACCACCTGGCCAAAATATATTTAGATTTATGACTACACCCATGTCTATAAGTACTTATGAATACAACTACACAAAGACAAGTAGTAGCTCAAACTTGTTACCAAACGACTCGAGAAATCTAGATCGATTTACTTCAGTTTTTTACGCGGTACTCGAACAAACATTCGGATGGACATAGAATGCTCACATTTGTAACATAAATTTTATATAAGTGTATATATACTACATAAAAGAGGAAACTTCTTGGCAGTACTCTCAAAACGCTCTTGACCGATTTACTTCAGATTTCCTTACGACTCCCAAATAAACATTGTGACAGACTTAGGCTACATATTTTTAATATGTATATCCGATGAAGTAAATTGGTCAAAAACTTTTTGAGAGCATTGCCAAAAACTTTTCTCTTATATGAATGGGAAAAGCTGTTAACAAAAATCTCGAAAAGTTCTTAGCTAGTTTATTTCAGTACACAGTACTCCAATAAACATTTGGGTGGACATAGGGTAAATAAATTTTAACACATGTAACTTACTATACGGAGTGAATTTTCACAGAACGCATTGGTAGTCAGGGACTCGTATTGCTAGCTTATAAGCATATTATAATACTACTCAGAAAGTGTGTTTTTTGTGCAAACACGCACATTTTAAAAGGGACTATGCCTATTGACGTTAACAAACTGAAAGTTGGACTGATCAGAATGCCAGTGGTGTTTGTTGCAGGATTCTAGCGTGATTGGTTTACGAGATATCGTATTTTGGAAAGCTTCCACACCGACTCTTGTCTGTGCTATTCAACCTAAGTAGTTGCTAGGTACGATGTTGGTATATTTGCTTACAGTATGTTTGCGCAAATCTCGAGTGCATTGCGACATACTAGTCAGTTAGTGTGTGACAGTCCAAGGAGTAGGTCCTGAATAGACGATGAGATTTCCCAGTTCATAAAAAGTCAACATGCTCATGCTGTATGGAGAGTGTAGCAAGAATGCAGTTCATTCTTTTACGGTGTATGTGGCAAGCTATCCCAACCATCATTATTTATAAACTTCTTCAACCAGTTACGTGAAAGTACTATTATAACACCTAGACAAAGCAACAGCAGGAAACAAGGAATGACTAAAGAGGGGAAAATTAATGTTCTTGATGGTGGCAGTTGATCAGCACGTTAGCTTCCGCGCAGTCGCACGAGCAAGTGGCATGAGTCAGGCAAGTGTCGTACGCATTCTCCATCGACATAGGTTCCATCCCTGCCACATCTGTCTCCATTAAGAGTAGCATGGAAACGATTATGAGAATCGTGTTAACTTCTGTACATGAGCATTAAGACAAGGTACTACGGATGTATCACGTATCTTATTTAGTGATGAAGATTCATTTACCAATCTTTGCCAGGTAAACCGCCGAAACATGCACTATTGGTCAGATGACAATCCCCGTTGGCTTCGTCTGCTGGAACTTCAGCGCCCTTGCAGTGAAAACGTATGGTGTGGGATACTGGACCATCAGCTCATTGGCCCGTTTTTCATATACGGAAAGCTGAACGTGCACAAGTATCGCAGTCTCCTAACAGACCATCTTCCACAGTTGCTACAAGATGTTCCTCTGCATACTAGGAGGAACCTGTGGCACCATCATCACGGCTATTCAGCCAGCAGTGCACGGAGTACTACAGCATGTTGTTTCCAAATCGCTGGATTGGACGCTGAGGGCCTGTACCTTGGCAGGCCCGTTCCCCGGATTTGACGTCTGTAGACTTTTTCTGTGGGAAAAGCTGAAAGACACAGCCTATAATGACATACCAACTACACCCAATGATATGATACGAGGTATTACTGCAGATAGCTCGGACATCTCGTCTGAAATTATATCACGTGTGCAACAGTCGTTCCATACCACACTAGAAGCGTGTATTGCTGTTGCCGTTGCCTGTGATCGTCAGTTGTCTCGTTACTGGTCAGGACCCACATAACTAGTGTATGCACTTGTGTTGTTCTTCAGTGTGTGCTGCCACAGTGTCGGTGTGGAAACTTTTCAAAATACGATTTCTCGTAAATGACTCTTACCGTAACACTGCAACAAACACACTGCCATTCTAATTTACCCTAACTTTGGCTTGCTAATGTCAATAGGCATTGTTCCATTTAAAAAAGTGTACTTTTCCATAAAAACATATTTCGAAATATTAGAAAAATCTGTTTATTTGCTAAAAATGCTAGCCCCTGACTACCAATCCATTCTCTAAAAACCACACATCAACAGCACTCCCCATTTCTGCAATGCTTTCGGTACAAGTTCAAAGTGATTTACGCTGCATAATAACAAGGCATTGTTTAACTTTGTTACCAAACATTTCGTATTGTTCTTCACCGATTTACTTCAAATATTTTCATGCCACTTTAATAAATATTCGGACGGATTTAGGCTACGTATATTAATATATATACTATAAAAATATATAAAAAGAAAACATCGTTAGCAAAAATCTTGAAAAGTTGTTGGCACATTTACATCACATTTTTACACAGTACTTTACTAAATGTTCGGACGGAAATACACTCCATACTCCTTATATATATGGCACATAAATATATGCCTGTGTCTAAACGTTGGGTTAGACATAGGCAACATAGTTTTTAAATATATATTGTATATAAATATATGGGCAATACACACAGTGGAAAAGTTGTTAGAAAAAATCTCGAAAAGTTCATGATCGATTGACTTCAATTTTCAGCAACAATACTCTACTAAACATCGAGACGGATATAAGCTACATGTTTTTTAAACAACGATGGACGCGTTTTCTGTTCAAACCGATTACGAGAAAAAAAATGTTGTGCGAAGCTGTGAATTAGTTCGAACTACAATATCAGGACATTTGGACAATTCTCCTATACATATTCTTTATCCTTATATATTGTTTTAAATAAAATGTGTATGCAAAACAATGTGCCGATTGTTTTATTTCTTGCAGTCGGTTTTAACAGAAGGCAAAAAAGTTGTATTTATGGCGTATTGGCTTGCGATTAGAGTACTACCATGAAACATGAATACTCCAAAATATTTTAATCCTAATTATTCATTGATTAGAACCATGCTAGATACAGGTGAAAGGCAAAATAATGTGGACAATGATAATAATGGGATGGTTGTGTTTGACGGTCAACAACGCAGGTAAGGCACGTGTCGCGCTGGACTGTGCGTGTTCAGTACGAACAAGGCACCAGTGCAGGTTGTTTACGAGTGGTGCACACTTCTTATTTGCATTCAGAGGCCGAGGTCTACGAGCAATAAAAGATCTAAGAGAGTTCCAAAGAGGGCAGATTGTAGGGGCCCGATTATCTGGAACATCAGTAACCAAGACAACCAACTTATTGAATGTTTGAAGAGCAACTGTTTCAACAGTCATGACAGCCCACACAAAACAAGGAAAGACACCATCATGTGAACGTAATAGTGGGGGCAAACCAAATCTAAATGACAGAGATTGTCCTACGCTAACATGAATTGTGTCAAAACAACACAAGACTACGGGGGCTAAAGTGACTGCAGAACCCAATAGCCTTTTTCGAGACCCAGTATCTATTGACACTGTCGGGCGAGAATTCCATAAAGTGAATATTCATGAGCGAACTGCTATACTGAAACCATTAATGATGACAACCAACGTGAAGAAGAATAAAACATGGTTTCAGGAGCATAAATCCTGGACGGATAATCAGTGGAAACACGTCATATGTTCCGATGAGTCAACGTTTTCGTTATTTCCAACATAGGTCCGGGTTTGCGTCTGGAGAATGCAAAAAGATGCTGACTATCCTGATTGCTTTATTCGAACGGATAAGCATGGAGGTGGAAGTGTGATGATGTGGGCAGCCATATCATGGTATTCTGCTGATCCCATGATTACTCTCAAAGGCCGTGCTACAGCCAACGATTATGCGAACATTTTAGGTGATCAGGTGCACCCTATGATTCAAATGTTGTTTCCCAAAAATGGTGCGATATTTCAGGACGACAGTGCACCCATTTAAACTGCCAGGACAGTACAATCGTGGTATGAGAGGCATGCAACTGAACTGCAGCACCTTCCATGGCCAGCACAGTCCCCAGACTTGAACTTTACCGAAACCTTGTGGACGGTATTGGCGCACAGTCTCCGTAGCAGATTTCCGCCTCCGTCATCACTACAGGAGTTAGAAGAGGTTCTGAACGAAGAGTGGCATAACATTCCACTGGATACTATACAATCATTATATGCCAGTATTCCAAGAGGAATCACAGCTGTATTATGGGCAAATGAGGGTCCAACCCCTTACTAATAAACCATTCCCAAGTAAGTACACGTGTTCATATTATTTTGCCTATCCCCTGTACTGTAATTGGAACAACTATCCTCAGAGATCCAGCAGCTAGAGAGGTCACTCTCATACCAATGATACCAACCGATTTACCATTTATTTTTAACGACTTGAGTTCGCTATGAAGCTTTCCTTAACAAAACCAATAAACAATGCCCAAAGTAAGAGAGAGGGGGAAGAAGAGCATGTGGTCAGAGGTGGGGGGGGGGGGGGAATGAACATAGAGAGGGGGAGAGAGGCAATGGACAGAGAGAGAAGGGGGAGGCAGAGATTAGGACGTAGATCCAATTTCCATACATACATTTATGTTCAGAAGAAACAGAACACCTTGAACGAATAGAGATGTCATTCACGTAGGTCACACTGGTCACAGTGCCGTGGACACCCATCAACTGTGATTTGTAATTGTATCCATAAGCATCCCACACCATAAGGCCTTGACTTGGTGCCGTATCTCTTGTGCGAATGTAGTCACTGTGGTGCCGTTCCCCTGTCTGCGGACAACCAAATGCCGCCGTCATTTTCAAACAAACAGAACGGCCTTAAAACACTATCTAATGCCTTTCCTGTGCACAGTGACGTCGTTACACACACCATTTCCGTCTAGCATCTTTCTGCACATTCGTCAAAGACAGGCACGTTACCCATGGTGTAATAAACGGCGACGGATTCTCACCCCTGATAGTGCATAATATGTTACACTGTTGCGCCAGAGTCGAGGAGGACGCAGATCTGCAATGTCATTCGGAGGAGGTGTCGATCTTCTCGGAGGTGGTCTGGGTGGTGCGACCTGACCCATCTCGTCGTGTTCTACAGCCTTCCGTGAACCATTCTCCACACACCCGTTGTACTGCTGAAACACATCATCCAAAACGAGGAGCCATTTCCCGTATAGATGCATCGCATTCTCTCATGCCAATAATGCACCCTCTTTCATATTCACTGATGTGATCGAACGGTTCGCGCATACGTCTGCGAAGCATCTTGCGCGTATGCTCAAGTCACACTGATCCATTATTTTCGGTTTATAGCGACAACGACAGCCGCAGGCTCATTTCACCGGAAGATGGTGTTGCACCGCGATATCGATGTTGACCTTGAACCAACGTGCCGACATGGTTCAAATACTAATCATTTCTGCAGCACATTCTTATGTACATGTCCTGTGAATATGAACGTCCTATCTCTAGTCATTCTGTCGTGTCTAGGTCACAGATAGGTTGGTTGCAGACCTTCACACGGCCACCTTCTAGCCAACACACGGCCATCACTGCCACCGAGCCAGAACTGACTTCCATCAGAAAGACTGCAGGAGTTGGACCATTATGGAGTAAGGGGAGTAGCTTACAATTGGTTCGCCTCTTACTTTAAGAGCAGAAAGCAGTGGGTAATTCTCCGCAATATTGTGAGTGGTAGTGATATTCAGTCCCAATGGGGCACTGTTAAGTGGGGCGTTCCCCAAGGGTCGGTGCTGGGGCCACTGCTGTTTCTTATTTATATAAATGATATGCCTTCTAGTATTACAGGTGATTCAAAAATATTTCTGTTTGCTGATGACACCAGCATTATAGTGAAGGATCTTGTGTGTAATATTGAAACAGTAACAAATAATGTAGTTCATGAAATAAGTTCGTGGCTCGTGGAAAATAATTTGATGCTAAATCACAGTAAGACTCAGTTTTTAGTTTCTAACTCACAATTCAACAAGAACCGATATTTTGATCAGACAGAATAGGCATATTATAAGCGAGACGGAACAGTTCAAGTTCCTAGGCGTTCGGATAGATAGTAAGCTGTTGTGGAAAGCCCATGTCCAGGATCTTGTTCAGAAGCTAAATGCTGCTTTATTTACCATTAGAACAGTATCTGAAATAAGTGACACTTCAACACGAAAAGTAGTTTACTTCGCATATTTTCATACGCTTATGTCGTATGGTATTATTTTTTGGGGTAATTCTTCTTATTCAAAAAGGGTATTTTTGGCTCAAAAACGGGCTGTTCGAGCTATATGTGGTGTAAGTTCGAGAACGTCTTGTCGACCCCTATTCAAAAATCTGGGAATTCTGACATTGCCCTCACAGTATATATTTTCTTTAATGTCGTTTGTTGTTAGCAATATTAGCCTATTCCCAAGAGTTAGCAGCTTTCACTCAGTTAATACTAGGCAGAAATCAAATCTGCATGTAGAATGCACTTCCTTGACTCTTGTGCAGAAAGGAGTGCAGTATTCTGCTGCATCCATTTTCAATAAGCTACCACAAGAACTCAAAAATCTTAGCAGTAGCCCAAACTCTTTTAAGTCTAAACTGAAGAGTTTCCTCATGGCTCACTCCTTCTATTCTGTCGAGGAGCTCCTGGAAGAGCTAAAAAATTAAGCAAATTCCAGTGTTACATTGTTGATTTTCTTCATTTAAACTTACGACTTGTCACCTGAATATGTTTTTTTTATATTTCATTTTATCTGTTTCTAATATCGTCTTATAATTTCATGTATTGACTCGTTCCATGACCATGGAGACTTCTCCTTAATTTGGTCCCACGGAACAATAAATAAATAAATAAATAAATAAACACAACAGACCTCCAGTACGAATTCCAGTAAGCTCTGACTTTACACCAGTAAGCAAACGATGGTAGTTTGTGGTCAGCGGACTGTACGTACAGGGCGTCTGGCTCGGAGCTGTGCGTGAAGTAACAGATTTGTAACATTTAGTTGTGTGACTGTAGTGCCAACTGCTGATCGAATTGTTGCTGCAGATCCAGTACCATGCGCCAGAAACGTGCGCCGAACACGATGGCCTTCCCTCTTGGTAGAGCCACGTGGCCGCCCAGAGCCCGGTCTTTTTGCGGTCGCTCATTTTTATGACTACCGCTGCCAGCAATGATGCACAGTGGCTACATTCCTGCAAGTATTTCTACAGTATCGCAGAACAAACATCCACCTCCTCGTAGCCTTATTACATGACCTCATTCAAACTCAGTGAGGTGTTGATAATGATGTGTTTGTCACCTTAAAGGCATTCTTAATTAGCATCAACTCACCACGTCCAATTTCAAAGGTAATTAACGCTCACGACCGTTACATTGTATATTTAAAACAAACCTAATACGCATCCTCATAGCCACTCTTATGCGACTGGCGCAACATCTGAACAGACATCATCTTTCAGAAGTAGAAACATGCCTACTAATTTTAGTTTATATCATATAGTACCTTTTTCATGTTGCGATTTTTTTCCGCCATTGTAATTCCATAACTGACAATGTCACTTCTAACACGTAAAAACTGGTTTTATTCTGCAAGATATCTTCAAAGTACTTTAATAGTATATTTCTTGGTGTAATCCTTTGTAGCGACTTCTCGTTCCGCAATGTGCATAAACTTCCATCTTCATGTAGAAGTAGAAGTAAATTTATCCATTCTCTGGTTATATTCATCTGTCACTAGCGAGTACACTACCTCCATAACTATAAGATAAGAAATCAGTGTATAAAATCCTTCGAGAAAATCTCGAGCTAGTCGAGGAACTGAAATTCACGATTTCTACACTCGTTATAAGCTATGGAATGAGCGGCAGGTGAGCTGTGCGGAGAGGCGGTGACATCGGAGCCGCTCGCTGTAACTTGATTTCCACAGTAATGAGCGCGGTCTGTCGCTGCACCACCATTTCGCGAACGCTACCGGATACTCCAAACGTCCACCACCTTCCTACAGCACGCCATTTCTTCGTAAGAAAACAGCTTATATATTATGAGTTTGCTTATTCCATTTCCATTTCGTATAAAATGCTGAAGTTTGTCATGGTGTCTTCACTAAGGTAATAATAGGATTTCCACATAACTATGAAATGTCTGTCCAAACATTTATCGCTGCAGCAAAGGAGGCTGAGTAAAGGTACTAAGACATGCAACAAGTTATGCTCAAAACGAAACAATCGTATAGCCTTTTCTTTAAATAAAGTCGTAGATTATAAAGATTTCCGTGACAAGAATGTTTAACAGAAATACCTTCACAACATGTATGAGAAATTCAAAGACGTGAAGAAATATTCCTTTACATCTGCTAATGATTTGTGAGTTCAAACAATTCTCATTGTCAATAACAATGACTAGTATGTGATACTGGAATATCGTAACAGAAGACCATAGCAATAAACATGAAGGTAAATAAATCCTGATTTGGATTTTCCATGTTCTTCCTGATTTAATTTAGGCGAAATCTCGGATCGTTCCTACTGTTATATGGGCTAAATATAAAAAAAACTCTGTAGCACTTGCTCCTAATTTTTGTTTTCTCTTTGATATATTCGATTTAACTGTTAGCTTCTTCCCACCCAATCCCAGCTTTGTTCGTCCAGGACTAATCTTTCATTATGCAAAGATGTGCAGGTTGTGAAGTCGCCTGACAAACTAAACTTGTGAGTGCTAGACTGCGACTCGGTTCAAATGGTTCAAATGGCTCTGAGCACTATGGGACTCAACATCTTAGGTCATAAGTCCCCTACAACTTAGAACTACTTAAACCTAACTAACCTAAGGACATCACACACACCCATGCCCGAGGCTGGATTCGAACCTGCGACCGTAGCAGTCCAGCGGTTCCGGACTGCAGCGCCAGAACCGCACGGCCACCGCGGCCGGCTCTGCGACTCGGTATCCGGAACCTTGCATTTCGCGAACACATTGTAACCCGACCAGCAGCCTCCGGTATGTTAATGACACGGACGACCAAATGTTCAGTAATTCCCAGTATAGGCATCAGTTCCGAAGAACAATCTGATCAAAAGGATGCCGGCGAGGTTACTACTGATCTCTGAGGCACATATAACTATACCGCACAATAACGATCTAAAACAAACATTGTAATCAAATTAAATATCCATGTACGATTAGTCTACTGAAATTCACTGAAATATTAATTATTGAATGATAATATACTGTCGCCAGATCGTGTCCTAATAAAAGTTACCGATGGCACACATTGAAGCTCAAATGAAAATGCCACTATAATGACTTGAACGAAATTTAATTATCGCTGTACTGAACACTTTAGAACCAGCTAAAACAAATAATTATCAGTTTAAAAAAATTTAAAAATGTTTGTACTAAAATCTTCCAAACAGTTCTAGAGTCCGCTTGTAGGTGCTAATCCGTGTTTATCAAGGTAAACCGGGTTCGCGATAATGTATCGCATCTTCAGGTTAAATTTGGCTGGATTTCATTAAGCCATTAAACCAATACGATTTCTCAACCTTCTATGAGGCATGTAGCCTGGCGTCATCAAATGCAATGAATGTTGAAAGATCCATCAATAATCTTAGATAATTACGAGTAACCAGTCAGGGACATACTAATTTTGACTCCTGATGGTACTTTCAAAAGCAGCTGTCTCGACTGCGGTGAAGAAATCACAATATCATGTGCAGATGCAACCTTTTGTAAGTCATACGTATGATTAATCAATGATCCGTACCAGATTTTACAACAATTACACTCAAAATGACTTCAGAAAATAGTAACAATCAATTTAGGTTTACGAGAGCCAAGATCACACACAATACTTAAAGAGCACACAAATTATAACCTGTTTTGGTAATCATAATGTAGCAAATCGCTTTGGCTGTATTTTAGAGTTATTTTTAACATGCACTAATTTATTTTTCTAATAATTATAGAAAGCAGTGAACGTATTACAATGAATTAATTACTTCAGTTACTTATTACTGTTTCTCTTTTCATGAAGTAGAAACAATTAAGTTTTTATGGATAGTGCATTCAAATTCTTTTACATCAAATTATATGCCTTATAATAATGATTCACTTGGTAAGAACGATGATAGGAAAAGGAAGCTACTGTTGGTTAATGACTTGGGAAAATTATAACACTGAGTGCTGTTTACATTGATCTTCTTCTTCTTCTTTTTCTTCTTCTTTTGCTTGTGCCTTGGTCCCGCAGTTTTGGCAGGGTCAGCATGGTTAAGATCGGATTTGGACGGTTAATAGAAGGGGTGGCCTGATGCCCTTACTGTCGCCACCCCATAACCCCCCTGGATGGAATCATTGCACCCCAGCTGTCTGCGTCTAGTGTAAACCATGAAATAACTGAGGCGGCATGTGGGGACCAACCCAGTATTCACCTAGTGGGATGTGAAAAACTGCCTGAAAACCAAATCCAGGCTGGCTGGCACACCGGCCCTAGTCGTTAATCTGGCGGGCGGATTTGATCCGGGGCCAGCGCACCTACCCGAGTCCAGGAAGCAACACATTAGAGCTCTCGGCTATCCTGGCGGGTGCTATTTACATTGTTCTGCCAGAACATTATGATCACCTACCTAATAGCCGATATGTCTATTTTGGCATGGATAACAGAGCGGCAATTCGTGGCATTGAAGCAATGAGGCCTTGGTAGGTCGCTGGTCGGAATTGGCACCACATTTGCACATACATCACCCCATTCCCGTAATCACTGGGGAGGGGGATCGATGAACTCTCTCACCACGTTCAATCACCTCCAAGATATATTCGACCTGGCTCAGATCCGAAGAATTGGGAGGCAGGGGGTGGGGGCGCAGCACATCAACTGGAACTCGTCACTGTTTTCCTCAAACCACTCTAGCACACCTTTGGCCTTGTGACATGATGCTGAAAAATCCCACTGCTGTCGGCAAACGTCATCATGAAGAGCTGTAAGTAGTTTGTAACCAGTGTGCGATACTTCTCGGCCGCCATGATGCCCTGCACGAGCGCCACTTGACCTATGGATGCCCACGTGAATGTTCCCCAGAGCATAATGGAGCGCCGCCAGCTTGTCTCCTTCCTGCCGCACAGTTGTCAAGGAGCTATTCCCTTGGAAGACGACGGATTCATACCCTCAAAACTGAGATACAAACGGAACACGATGAGCATCTTGTAAATAGTCTTTGCGTGAATAAATTCCTCAGAAAAGGTTTCGCACCACTCTCACCACTTGCATAAGTCATGTTGTTTTGATTGGAGACATCTTTCCCGGTAATCTTTTAACCAGGGAAAAACGCTATGAACAACCAGCTGTGTAATGGGAATACCATTGAACCTGCATTCTCATTGTAGTTTAGTAGCATGAGATTTGTCTCCAGTCAAGAACGGGATAATGAAGACTTCACTACTCACAAGGGGAAGGCCTCAGAGACGGCCAACCGATTCGGCTTAGATTTGGCAGGCCGCTTGCGTACAACCTAAAACGAAGGAATCTAAGATATTTTGGGTCAACACACCCACGTTTTTGAGAAAATCACCCCTAGTGGTTATGACGAGCGATCGACTCAAAATTGGCGGGATCGATAGATAATTGTAAATAGAGTATTTTTGATAATCAGGTATGGGGTCCGAAAATGCATATTTTTCCAGAAATCTAGGTAAGAAACTTTTACAAAATGGTTCAAATTGCTCTGAGCACTATGGGACTCAACTGCTGAGGTCATTAGTCCCCTAGAACTTAGAACTAGTTAAACCTAACTAACCTAAGGACATCACAAACATCCATGCCCGAGGCAAGATTCGAACCTGCGACCGTAGCGGTCTTGCGGTTCCAGACTGCAGCGCCTTTAACCGCACGGCCACTTCGGCCGGCTAAACTTTTACAACTGCCGCGTCTGTACCCACATGATTAACGCCTGTCACCGACAGAGCCGACAGCATGCCGGCACGGTAGCTCAGCGTGTTCGGTCAGAGAGCCAGTTGGCCTCTGTAATAAAAAAAACTGAGTTGAAGGATCAACAAACGAACTTGAACGGATGTCATTTAACGTCCGGTACGACCAAACACAACGATCGACGAAAAAATAAATAAATAAAATAAAAATAAAAATAAAAAATAGCGCAACGGCAAAGGTAACTGGCTGGTAATCGGAAAACCCGGGTTTGAATCTCGAAGAAACCTAGCGGATGTTCTCTTTTCGTTTGTATTTTTCCATATCTCAATTGTTAGGGATAGGAGGGTTAATAAGGTAAGTAAATCAATAAGGAATGATAATAATAAGATAGGCAAACTAATTTCCCAAACGCCGTGAGTTAGTAAAGTATTAAACTTTTAAGCCTTGTTACAGGAAAACAACTCCGAGTAAAAGTGCTGCGACTTCCTTACGAGGGATCACAGATAGCCAACCGTGCGACGCTTGTTTACAGCGAGGCACGGGATAGAATGCACGCGGGGAGTGTTATGTTGTCCCGGTTGCCTCTTCGTCATATCATAGGGAAGGAACAGTGTAGCTGTCGAAAGATTGCATTCATTAGATGCTCTTGGTGCCGTGAGTATATTTGTTTCGAATTTATATTTGACAAGTACCATCCATCTAGTTGTTCGAAGAAAAGTGAGGACACGTAACAGTGACTGGAGAGCCATTGTAAAGTGACCTGGAGTGACATTTTAGTTGTTTACTATCCCAAGAGGTTTGAGAAATTTATTTGCCTACCTTTCCCTGTTGATTTACTTACCTTATTAAACCTCCTATCCCTATCAATTGAGATATGGAAAAATACAAACCAAAAGAACAACATCCACTACGTTTCTTCGAGATTAGCAGCCAGTTACCTTGGCCGTTGCGCTATCGGTGCTGTCGGCGAAAAGCGTTGACCATGTGGGTACAGAAGCGACAGTTGTAAAAGTTTCTTACCTCGATTTCTGGAAAAGTATGCATTTTCGGACCCCATACCTGGTGATGAAAAATGCTCTATTTACAATTATCTATCGATCCCGCCAACTTTGAGTCGATCGCTTGTCATAACCATTAGGGGTGATTTTCTCAAAAACGCAGGGGTGTTGACCCAAAATATCTAAGATTCCTTCGTTTTGGGTTGTACACAAGCGACATGCCAAATCTGAGCCGAATCGGTTGGCCGTGTCTGAAGCCTTCCCGTTGTCAGTCGGTCAACAAGCCTCTGACGCACATTATCACTTAATGACAGTACGAGTTGTCAGTACGGGAAGTTCACCGCCGAACTGGCTTACATCTCATTGATGTTCAAAATGGTTCAAATGGCTCTGAGCACTATGGGACTTAACTTCTGAGGTCATCAGTCCCCTAGAACTTAGAACTACTTAAACCTAACTAACCTAAGGACATCACACACATCCATGCCCGAGGCAGGATTCGAACCTGCGACCGTAGCGGTAGTGCGGCTCCAGACTGAAGCACCTAGAACCGCTCGGCCACTACGACCGGCTCATTGATGTTATTAAAACATCCAACCCCTGTCGTGACAAACACAACATTGACGCAGTCACCAGCAACCAACATCACCAGCTGATGAGCACCACGTAACAATTACTCTCCTTAGCCACCCCTACGAGAAGGCAGTTGAGCTGCGTTCTGCCCTTTGGAGGCAAATGGGAGGGCTGTGTCCAGGCAGACAGTACCCTGCTGTCCCCTCACGATCACTTTGGCCTCTACGCTTCGATTACTACCAACAGCACAAACCGCCCGGAGCCGTGGTGAGCGAATATTTTGGGAAAGGAAACACCAGGAATGGTAGCTGGATCCGTTGCGTCGAATTCTTTTCACTGATGAGGGCAGCATTTGTCTGAAGCCTAGTGATCGTCGTACCAGCGTACGTCTCAGGCACGTGATCCCACAGCTTCAGCAGGGACGTGAGTCCGTCGTGTTTTGAGCCGGTATCATGTAAGAATTTTGAAGCTATACGTTATGAGGACAGGATTCTCTAATGTAATGTCAGATACAGTTGTAAATTCGTCTTTTAAGACGTGATGTCGGGCACACTGCGTTCAAGTGGTTAATCTCTACCTCCAGGAGGCAGTAATCAGTGTACTGGAGTATCCTGGAGTATCTGATAGCATACATTTGACGTCCTTGGAAGCAGTTGAAACTTGCAATGTGTCGTTGCTGTGAGCTTCTCACACACCGGCTGACTTTAGCAAGTCCGCTGTCGAAGAGTTGAGTAGGCTTGAGCACTTATGCCTCCACCACCTTGTGAACAACATACCAAGCATATTACAACTTACTGAGTGCAAGAAAAAGGAACTTAACGTCAGTCAGTAGCACATTTTGATATCACAGACGAGCAAAGAAGTACATTTTCCCACAGACTGCCTTTATTTGTGATATTGTTTTATTGTAATTTCACGGTAAAGTTTTCTTTTAGTTTCATATGCTTGAGTCTTTCACTTCCTGCAGCCCTTGAGTTTAGCCTACACAGCCTAGCAGACATGCATATGGTGCAAAACCCTTTTTTGTAGCAGTTTGTATAAAATTCCAACGTTTAATTAACCTGTGCCCAAAAGACTGAGTCGGAGTTATTTTTGCCGTTTTTCTATTCTGTTGACCGGACCTCTTCATATTCTTACTACTACGTAAATGTGTCTTATGTTTGTTATAAAAATGTCATTTGCAAGCAGTTCTCTAATTACTTTCATTGTGATTTATCATACGGTGCAGTTCCGTGTCACCAAAGTTAAAACTCTACACAGCATTTTATTACCAGAAAACGCAGCAAATATACGAGTAGATATCGAGGAATTCAGAGAAAAAGAAGGCACTCACACAAGAATAAATGAGTTAGACAAAAAGCCAGATAAATAATAAAATAATAACAAATTCCTATTCAATTCACAACTGGAACACCACATTGTAACAGCCTATTCACGTGTATAAACTTCACCAGAAACTAACAGGGGTGCCGCTAGTCTCTAGGGGAAAGGTAAAGAAACTTAACTCACGTCCAGATTTAGCCGTCAGAGTCACGATCTTACAATACTATGGAAGAAGGAAAGGTCAGTGTGTAACGTCTCTACTATGGAGACTGCTACATGTGGATCGTCTTGCCCGCCGTATTTGCTGAGTTGAACGCTACTCTCGCGTTCATCAGAACGCTGTACAGCATTCCAAGTAGCTGCAATCCTAACCCGGCGGTTGATTACCTAAAAATGACATTACCCTAATTATTCACAGATGATAACTAAAGTTCACTGTGAAATAATATGACTGTCGGAGACACGACTGCAGATGACCGCCATAATGTTATAAAGCCTCGGTCTCGTGAACGGAGCAAGATAGCTGTGACGTGGTGATCCATGAATCTGCCAACCTGACCTATGCTCCGAGAGTGTGACTTCGTACCACACTGTGGAAGGTGTTCTACCGACCCTGCCATTCTACTTTCAGTTATTCTGACCGGACCTCTTCAGATTCATACTACTGTGTAAGTGTGTCTTATCTTTGTAATAATGATGTTTGTGTTTCCATAATTAGTCGCCGCATTGGTCTTAAACTTTATCAAAACATAGCGTTTTTTTCATACTTTAGCTGATTAATTTCTTCTCTCCCCTTTAAGTACATGTATAGAGGGCTTGCTGAGTATACCAGTGTGCAGTGAGTAAACGCGTAGGGTTTGTGGTTATGGAAAGAGTTTACAGTTGTAGCCATCTAAAACGACCAGGACAGGTTTTTTTCATGATGTAATACTTTTTAGTCCGTAATTTTAGTTGATTAGCTTAGCATCGCCGCAATTATGTTGTTCGAACATCGTTCAGTTAAATGGTGTGACTCACATTAGTGTTCTGCTTGTAAGCTACATACACTACCGGCCAATAAAATTGCTACACCAAGAAGAAATGCAGATGATAAACGGGTATTCATTGGACACATATATTATACTAGAACTGACATAAAATTTCATTTTCACGCAATTTGGGTGCATAGATCCTGAGAAATCAGTACCCAGAACTACCACCTCTGGCCGTAATGACGGCGTTGATACGCCTGGGCATTGAGTCAAACAGAGCTTGGATGGCATGTACAGGTACAGCTGCCCATGCAGCTTCAACACGATACCACAGTTCATCAAGAGTAGTGATTGGCGTATTGTGACGAGCCAGTTGCTCGGCCCCCATTGACTAGTTGTTTTCAATTGGTGTGAGATCTGGAGAATGTGCTGGCCAGGGCAGCAGTCGAACATTTTCTGTATATAGAAAGACCCGTACAGGATCTGCAACATGCGGTCGTGCATTATCCTGCTGAAATGTAGGGTTTCGCAGGGATCGAATGAAGGGTAAAGCCACGGGTCATAACACATCTGAAATGTAACGTCCACTGTTCGAAGTGCCATCAATGCTAACAAGAGGTGACCGAGACGTGTAACCAATGGCACCCCCTACCATCACGCCCGGTGATACGCCAGTATGGCGATGACGAATACATGCTTCAAATGTGCGTTCACCGCGATGTCGCCAAACACGGATGCGACCATCATGATGCTGTAAACAGGACCTGGATTCATCCGGAAAAATGACGTTTTTCCATTCGTGCACCCAGGTTCGTCGTTGAGTACACCATCGCAGGCGCTCCTGTCTGTGATGCAGCGTCAAGGGTAACCGCGGCCATAGTCTCCGAGCTGATAGTCCATGCTGCTGCAGACGTCGTCGAACTGTTCGTGCAGATACTTGTTGTCTTGCAAACGTCCCCAGCTGTTGACTCAGGGATCGAGACGTGGCTGCACGATCCGTTACAGCCATGCGGATAAGATGCCTGTCATCTCGACTGCTAGTGCTACTAGGCCGTCGGGATCCAGCACGGCGTTCCATATTACCCTCTTGAACCCACCGAGTCCATATTCTGCTGACAGTCATTGGATCTCGACCAACGCGAGCAGCAATGTCGAGACACGATAAACCCAAATCGCGATAGGCTCCAATCCGATCTTTATCAAAGTCGGAAACGTGATGATACGCGTTTCTCCTCCTTTCAGGAAGCAGCACAACAACGTTTCACCAGGCAACGCCGGTCAACTGCTGTTTGTGTATGAGAAATCGGTTGGAAACTTCCCTCATGTCAGCACGTTGTAGGTGTCGCCACCGGCGCCAACCTTGTGTGAATGCTCTGAAAAGCTAACCATTTGCATATCACAGCATCTACTTCCTGTCGGTTAAATTTCGCGTCTGTAGCACATCATCTTCGTGGCGTAGCATTTAATGGCCAGTAGTGTAGAAATATTCAATGTGTGTGGTTATTCTAGAGCTTAGCAGATATTTTAGATTTTTGTTTTTATGAAAGAAATTAATGTCTTCACTGTCTGAAATGAAATAGGATTCCTTTTTTATTTTATTGTTTATAGATATCATTGAGAGGACATTCGAGCCTTTACACAACTTCCTCAATTTTTTGAGAACTGGGTAGAAGCATAGCTAGCGATTTTCAGCATCGTATACAGAACCTATCACGTCCTATGTGTATTAACCGAATGAAGGATCCTAAACCAGAGGCTCATACGTATCTAAGACAAGCTCGGACGCGGATTTCTTGACCCACGATATCGGGTGGAAAGTATAAGGTAATCTCAATAAATGAGACCGCTCTACATGCAACAAGTGGCTTCGCATCTACGCGCGCACTAAACATAAGGTTTTTTTGCGGAGCAACACCAGGAGCGTCCATGGTAGCGTGCCTGTATTGGTCTCTCTTATTAGCGTTGATACTGTCCACATACTAACAGAAACAGAAAGATGGCAGAATCGAGTGTGAGTCGCACATTAAACACATTAGATAATGGTGGAGTACATTAACATAAGCATTTGCTGTGGTATTTAAAGGCGTCAATAAAATCCATTTCATGAATAGTAAGTACAACTTGTGTACTGACATGCTGATAGCGACAAACAGTATTGTTTATATTTCCGCTGCCACATCAACACTTAGCCTCTGGCGAAAGGACAGTGTATCAGTGATTTTTTGTTTTATTATTATTTTCAACTTGTTCTGTCCTTTTCCCTTCGTTCCTTTCCCCTGTGCGCGTGTATGTGTAAATGGAAGGAAACAAGTGATTTGAAATCCGCTCCAGTGCAGTCAGAGGTTTTGGAAGAGTCGTAGGTTCGTAGTGCCAACGTAAGCATTTGGCAGTTTGGGCTAAAGCCAGAAATGCTGATCAGTCATAGAGGGTCGAAGTCCCTTTTCGCAGGATACAGGTACTTAGTTGGCAATGGATCTTTCCCCCACCACCAACTTAGGGTGAACGCGTGCCCACGCAAGGAAGAGGGGGCACTTTCCTGTGGGACTTACTAAGTGGTGGAAGGGCTTCTACGACCACTGCTCTAGCCCCATGGGCAAAGCATTCGGTTAGAACAGCTCAGCTTGAATTTGCAGTTAATTTGGTAATCTCTTTAGGGAGATAATGCAAAAGTTTTGCGAAGCTTGTTTATTCTAAATTTTTTTGAGCTGAATTAACTCTTTTTATACAGTGTCGTGGCTACTGCTTTTTCCTGAGAGGATGAACGTTAAACTTGTAACTTCATGAGGTTTTTGACAGTGCAAAATGGAGGTATTACTCGCAATGTATTTTCATGTTTCTACAATTCACGTATTAGAGTTTATGTGTTGGATTTTCCGTATTTTAATGCGAGTTCTGTCTATCAGGTACCCACATGGTCCTCATTCCAAGATTATCAGTCCGTACCTGTGTTAAAACGTTAGTTATCATTCTCCCGATTATTATGAATATCAGCCAGCTGCACTGTTCTTTAAGTGGTTTTAATGTATAAATTATCAACAATTAGCCCATTGCGGCATACTACCATCATAAGGTGCTCTGGAAATACATAAGTAGGCGATGGTCTTAATGTAATTGTCAGTAACTGTACCGTAACAAAAGTTATGGACTTCATTCTCCTGAGTTTAATGAGTACCCATTTACAGGTGTAATTCTGACTTATTTAGTGGTTTCTGAGTTTATCAAAGAAGGACTACATTTTGTCGATTAGCCTACAACATGGTCTGATTACGACTACTACTATAATGCAACATGAATAGTCCCTTGTTCTTATGCCAGGCTACAAGCTTGTCACGTATATTTGACGAAAGTTCCCCCCAGTTAACGATTTTTATATCGTTGTACTCATATATGTGTTGGCCGTTGAACCCACTACATCGTCTCCCCGGTACTCTCCAGTGCACTCTAGATTTTGGGGAGTGTTTAGCCAGTTAGATTGGAATAAGAGATCCTGTATGCCTTAGTGTGCATGTGATTCGAACATGCAACCCTTCTGGTTCCTAGTTGATACTCTGATCCGTACGTAATGGATTTCAATATTTTGTTATTTCAATATTTTGCATGAGCCTGGTTCGTATGGGATCATTTATAGCAGTGTATATTATATTGCTTCATGAGTATTTGTGTGGAATTGTTTCCATTTTGGTATTAATGAATAAATTAACTTCATGGTCAGTAAATTTCAAGATGACTAATCATACCCACGTAATTCATAACCACCGTCCCATCCAGTCACTCTCAAACAACCCAAGAGCAATACACTGAATTAGAGTTCTGAGTATGCCCAGCATTAAAATGGAACTGGGCCCTGTGTAAGTTGAATTAATGAAACCACAAAGACTACTGCACTTTTCGCGACACTATTTTCCCCATCAATTGTATGGCCATCGTTATACGTTGTGCTTCAGAAGTAGATCCGTTATTAATTACCTTGTTGGGCTGATTACGTGAATGGTTACGTAATTCATCCAATTGGCATACAGGCATGTGAATATGAAGTGCGTTAGCGAGGCTTGACTATGAGAGACGGACATAGAAGGTCAAAATTGAATTGAAAGAGCACAGGAACAGCTTTCAGCATATCATATCGATCGAAGTGCCAAAGTGTCTGTAGATGAAGCCTTAATTCCTTCGAAATCGGTAGCAAATTAATGGAAGTAGTTAACACAGCTGACTAGAAGAAAAGAAGAGAAAAGCCTTTATTCTTCGTAAGAAATAAAAATCTGTCCGTTAACAATTAGCCTGAAGATGTTATGATGAAATAGGTTTCAACGTAAATAATACTCATAACTGTTTCGTACGATTAACCCTTATCAGGTGATTAAAAAATAATAAAGGATCAAGCTGTATCGCAGGAGAGCTTCTGTAAAGTTTGGAAGGTAGGAGACGAGATACTGGCAGAAGTAAAGCTGTGAGTACCGGGCTTGAGTCGTGCTGCAGTAGTTCAGATGGTAGAGCACTTGCCCACGAAAGGCAAAGGTCCCGAGTTCGAGTCTCGGTCGGGAACACAGTTTTAATCTGCCAGGAAGTTTCAAAATTAATTTAATTGGATATATCCGTGAAGTGATATCATTAGAGGACTATATCTCCGGTAACTGCCTTCAGTATAGCTGAATAATTAGCATAATTTTTAAGTAGGAGGTCAACTACGAAAGCAGTAATATAATTTGATAGTATTGGGATTTCCTAAGTGTTGGAGCTTCAGGTGTCCATGAACTGCCATATGGAACCTGTAAATACAGAATAGCAGCAAGTCATATTCTCAGTTTATATAAAGTTCATAACTTTCTTGAACTATAATGCCAAACCGAACAAGAGAACGGTTAAATTTGACATGTCGAAACATTCCCTGAAATTTTCCACACAGGAAGAATACACAGAAACAAATGCACTGCCAAAATTTTAGCTGTTAAGGTGCATTGCAAGTATTTTTGAAAAATATTAAAGTCACTCAGTTTTACCTCGGGAAGAACCTCTTATAACACCGGTTTGTACAGCCTTTCCTGCCTAGCGCCTAGTTCGGCGAATAAGCAGACAAAGCAATGATAAGAGGATGTAGCGCCGCGTAGCGCTAAGTCCAAAGCGCCCAACGAAAATTTTAAGCACTTAAACAAACCAAAATCAGTTAAATCACTAATTTTTGAATAACTTGCAGTTTATATCAACTGCTAAACCATTTCGGATGTGACTGTTACACAAGTGACTAGCAGAGGAAAGAAAATAAAGGTAGTGTATAATGGTACATTACAGACGACTTCCATCAATCGAGACTTTAATTTGTTGACATTAGATATTTTACAACAATTCCTGTAGTACAGTTCTTACGATAATTTTTGAATAATGTATATTTGGTTAACTACGAAACAGTTTCTTTATTATTCCCTGAAGTCGTCACAAAAATGCAAAGTGTCTATTGGATGACGAAATCAAACAGCAGGCACAATTGATAAAAGAAACATTAGTGCATTCAGGCACTTCACAGTAAGTACTAATTTTATTCCAACAGAACGGAAATGGAGTAACAAATGTTCGTGGCCATTGTTCTGCATATTGTGCTACATACCAAACATACTCGATCAAATTTGTAAGACATTGTGTTGCAAACTAACAATGCAGAAATAAGTTAAATTTGACAATATTGTTCCACCAATAAACATGAACTGCCAAAGAGCTAACGCAAATTATATTGCTCGACAATGTTGTGAAAATGCTTTAGATTGTTAAAACAAAAAATTTATCGTAAGGCTGAACGCTATTAGTTCCAGGTGGAACCCGAATTATATCAACAGTCTTTTTGTCATCCTCCTAACGATAGAGGTGTCATTACATCCAGATCAAGAGTCCAAAAAAAGCAATGAAACTTGATTGTCTCTCATTTTTCCAGATTTTGCTAGGTCGATTACAATATTTTTGCAAATAAACAGTTTAATTTAAACTGTTGGTCCTAATCTGCTTTGATGTTCCTCAAGACAGACATAAAGCTGCGAAAACAGTAATCCACTGATACTTATTACTGGCGTTGTTGTATACGAATGCGTCACAGATTAACCGGCTGCACAAGTAGCATTGTCTTTTTTTCGCTCGAACCGATAAAGTGCGGTTTGCAGGAAAGATGACTAATTGGCTTCATATGCAGCATTTTAGGACTTTACAAAAAGCTTCGTCTTCACGTCAGCTACGTGTTTCTCTATGATATTGCCTATTAATTACACCTCCTCTACACGTTTACTTGAGATAAACTTCGTAATTTTGCCATTTCCCTTTCGCTATAAGTTCCTGAACCTGTTTAACCAGGCCGAAAAGCCTGGAAATCAGTAATATTCATCTCAAATCCTATTCAGAGCGCCCAGTCTCCTAGATCGCCCTCGGTAACACATTGACTGTCACGCATGTGTCTAAATGTTGGGAATAATTCTCTTGAGGTTGAAGCTCTTCTGTCCGAGTTTGCTTGCTAATAGATTTGTGTTTGGAGAGGGTCTGCCATGAGAAAAACACCATTTTTATTTTTCTTCTTATCTCCCAGACTGTGAAATAAAGCAACTGCATAAAATTACGTAAAATGCAGGAAATCCACAAAATGTGGTAACAAGGTGTATATACAAAATTTTGTCTGTTTTTCAAAAGTGTAAGTACTCTCTTAAAAATTCCAATTTATATGTCCAGAAGTAATAAAAAGCATTTTTACCTGTTTGGTAGAAGATAATATAAAACCCTCTGATGATGATGAAACTTCAGCGAAACATGTCTGGGTAGCAAAAAGAAAAATTGGGTTTTGCTCAAGGCGGACCCTCTCAAATAGACAAATCTTTCGAAAAGCTTTTCTTTCACACTTTCGCGAGTTTAGTTTTCGTGCATATTTAGTATTTGGTATGTATCTTTCTTTCCATTTATACAATACATGTTCAGATTCTACGAAACGAAATCGGTTTTGCGCACTGCTTACGTATACGCGTTTCCTCGCTCCTTTGTTTAGCTAAAACTTTTTTCTTTTTTCTTTCTGTTTAAATTTCTCACTGAAAGCTATTATTACACACGTTTTCTTTGGACTTGGAAGGCACTATGTATTTGTTCTGGACTTAAATTAGCATAAGCATCACCCTTCGAACCGCAGTTCACAGAATCGATAAAGTTGTTTCGTGTTTCCTCCAATGTTTCCAGAATTTCGAACGAAATGTCGACATCATTCGAATGAACGTCCTAGAAATTAATTGATAAATAACATACATGTAGGCCTTCAGGAGAAGTAGGTTATTTTGATTGCATACCTCGTTGTTCAATTTCATTTTAGCAAGGTTGAAAACATTAATTGGATTCCACGTTACTGTGAAACTCTGGAACTTGTACAAAGACAGATGCTATTAGCAAGCATATTCGAAGAAATCGCAAAGAAAATTAATTCAGTTTTATCTCAATTGTTAGCATTTGGCGATACCGTAAAGGCAACTGCTAATTGTTATGGACATTAAATACGTTGCAAATAGGAGCGAATGGTAACTGTGAACAATTGTGTCAGAGGGACTATCATCGGAAAATGAATTTCGCTTTACAAATTGCGATCGCGTTGTACCGCGTTATCTGTTAATCGATGTGCCGACAACAAAGGACATGTGCCCGCTGTGTTGCGCTGTCTGCTACAGCTACGTTAGCGGTATACATTTCTTCAGCCGCCAGGCAGGCTACAAGTTTGGAAAATTTCAACATTTTTTAATACTTGCAGTGTGTCTTAGCAGAAAAAATTTTGACATTGTGTTTATTTCTGTGTATTCTTCCTGTACAATAGATTTCACCGCGGGTTTCAACATGTCGAACTGGACAGTTCCCTTGTGAGACCAGCAAAAGATACAACACTAAAAGTTTTATAGATAAGAAGGTTTATGTCTGTACCTACAGTGGATTCTTTGGAGACTGCTTAACAACACGAGAACTCGAGTCTGATAGTTCAGATGAACTATTAATATGTCTACTTACTAATGTAAAGAAGACCAGTTTGTTCAAAACTGGCTCTGAGCACTATAGGACTTAACATCTGAGGTCGTCAGTCCCCTAGAACTTAGAACTACTTAAACCTAACTAACCTAAGAACAGCACACAGCCGGCCGCGGTGGCCGTGCGGTTCTGGCGCTGCAGTCCGGAGCCGCTGGACTGCTACGGTCGCAGGTTCGAATCCTGCCTCGGGCATGGGTGTGTGTGACGTCCTTAGGTTAGTTAGGTTTAAGTAGTTCTAAGTTCTAGGGGACTTATGACCTGAGATGTTGAGTCCCATAGTGCTCAGAGCCATTTCTTTTTTTTGACAGCACACACATCCATGGCCGAGGTAGGATTCGAACCTGCGACCGTAGCGGTCGTTCGGTTCCAGACTGAAGCGCCTAGAACCGCACGGCCACACCGGCCGGCTATCAGTTTGTGAACGTATTCTTTGTGTGCTGAGTCCACACACCTAGCGCAACTGTACTGGTTTCCATAAATGGAGAAAAAGTCATTAAATTAAAGTCAGTCCCAAGGGTTAGTTGTCACGTTTGAGGAAACATATGAAAACTCGACATATATCTTTGAAACATAAAGACAGAACACCTAATCAAAATTGTACACCCCCTTTTAAAATGTTTCATATGCACTAAGTGGATGTCAGTCTACACAGTTCATGGATGTGTCAGTCTACCCAGCGCATCACATTTAATGGATCACTTTTTCGAAACTCAATTATTGTCTTCCATTGCAACGTTTAAGTTTGAAATTTGGCTAAAAGGTGCCTAAAACCTTCATCTGCAATGGTGCAAGAGCGTGGTGCCGTGAGACCTCACCCTCGGGTTCAGGGCCGCTTCAAACAGCAGTCTCCACAAATGCGAAAAAATGGCCACAGCTCAAAAGTTCATGTGAGGTGCAAGGTGAGTTAATGACATTGACACCAAATTTCACCACAATTCTGCCCAACGGCACCGCGGATAATGGGACTGTCGTCACAACCCTCTTAACCGCATTTCACAACTACTTTTGACGCCTGTGCGACAGAGGCCAAAATAGCGGTGCCCAGCGTTGAAATCACGCAGTTGTCTTACGGGGCCCGCATCTCGTGGTCGTGCGGTAGCGTTCTCGCTTCCCACGCCCGGGTTCCCGGGTTCGATTCCCGGCGGGGTCAGGGATTTTCTCTGCCTCGTGATGGCTGGGTGTTGTGTGCTGTCCTTAGGTTAGTTAGGTTTAAGTAGTTCTAAGTTCTAGGGGACTGATGACCATAGATGTTAAGTCCCATAGTGCTCACAGCCATTTGAACCATTTTTTTGTCTTACGGGGGACCGACGAAAACACTTCAGACAAGCCGACCTTTAGAATCGACACGAAAAGACCTTAGGGGGTAGCATGATGGACGTCAATGATATCACGCCTTTCCATGGAGCGTTAATGCCCAAAAATTTCCCGTTCGAAAGCGTCATTTTACAGCGTGATGAGCAGAAGGATGACGTTCTTGTCAGCCTTTGATTCTCCCCACACGCCTGAATGATTCAACTACTCGCTAACGACATCGTGGGACAGCGACCCCATTGAACCTGTCACACTCCTTTGGAGCGCACTGCGAATGCAACTTTTCCTCTGCTGTAAGGGTGGAGCCACTAGGGATAGTTGAAAACTATTCGACGAAATTTGAACGTGATTTGAAGCAGCAAAGGTTGCTTATATTTTTCAGCCCTTCTGATCGCGCTCTCGAATGGCGTGATCATGGAGGAGTAAGAAATTGAGACATGAGTGTATAAAATAAAACGGCAAAGAGTCACTCTAAGACTACCCATTTCGGTAACAGCCTCGGTGCCACTACTTGCCAGCCGGGGTGGCCGAGCGGTTCTAGGCGCTACAGTCTGGAACCGCGTGACCGCTACGCTCGCAGGTTCGAATCCTGCCTCAGGCATGGATGTGTGTGATGTCCTTAGGTTAGTTAGGTTTAAGTAGTTCTAAGTTCTAGGAGACTGATGACCTTAGAAGTTAAGTCCCATAGTGCTCAGAGCCATTTATTCATTCCGGCCGACATGTGTCACTATTTGCAGCTGGCTGCACCCAGTGCGCTCGATAGCTGCTGGCAGGGACTGTAACACGTTTCGGACAAGACCACCCGGGATGAACATATCGAGAGCGCACTGATATTCTTTCCCGTCCTGCGTGCTATTTCCCTGAGCGGCTCCATTGTCGCCCGAACGTTGGATCTTGCAGTGACAAGTTATGGGCAGTGTGGCTACGATCGCCAACACACGTCTCGTGAGCATTTCAAGTGTCATCTACAGGATTAAGTGTGCGAGATGGAGCTAGTGAATCCACGTACCAAACTTTCCTGTTCAATAGTATCGCCTATGAAATGAACACTGCATGGTCGAACATTATCGTCCAGCAAAATGAAAGCATCATGTGTTACAATGTCATAAGGATGCACACAACTATCAACTACCTGGCGTTAACATAGGTCAACGTAGGAACATATGGAAGTCTGTTGGCCCACCTATGAACGTACCACTCAAAACACACACCCTGCGTCGCCTGAAGGGATCCAATTCGCGGATGTTTGATAAAGCATTTCAATTTTTCTCCAAATTAAAACGTGTTTGCTACTACAACAGCGAGTCCTAGATGAAGAGAATTGTTCCCACTTGATCTTGTGTGCTGTGCACAATTTGGAACCCCACAGCAGACACTCAGTCTTGCAGTGACCGTCGAGCGTAGCTGGTTGCCACTCACACACCACTACTAGATGGCATCACCTTTCCCACAGCTGTAGTAATGGCAGACCTTAGTTGACAGCGCGTGACTGCAGTATTCTTCCTACTGTATACCAGGAAGCATCGATGCACGTCATAGCCCTTTCCCGTTCATAACTGAACTTCGCGGATGGAGTCAGTGGTTATAAATTGTTGTTCAAATCCACGAGCAATAAAATGAAAAATTTCTGCCGGGCTTTTGCTCGTATCAACCTGTCAACGGCACACCAAAACCGCTAGTGTAGCAGACCAACTGAAGTCACGCAATACTAAGACACTGAACTCGCATTCTGGAAGACGAAGTTTCAGTTCTCCGGCCAGCCATTAAAATTTATCTAAATCGATGAAGGTGATTCCTAGATGTTCCCTTTCAAAAGGAGGTGGCCGATTTCCTAACCCATCCTTTCTCAGTATGAACTTTTGCTCTGTCGCTAACTACCTCTTCGTCAGTGGGACGTTAAACCATAACATTCCTTCCTTCGAGCGGTAAATAATGCCTCACGAACATTAGCACAATCTGGATGACTTAAGTTGTCTTCCCCCGGTCTGCTTGCACCAACTGACCTTCTACATTCGATTTCTCTGTTTTGAACAGTTGAATCAAGCACGTTTCAAATCGTCCAGTTTGTTCTGTGAAGCACTGTTTTCTAAAAAAAAAAATTACACAGCTTCTGATCTAATCAACCCTCCGATACTGAAGGATATCGATATTCTTATATTAAGTGAAAAAGTTAATTTAAGACCAATGTTTAGTATAATGCATTATTTCATGCATGACTGTTAGTATTTTATGCGATTAGGATAATTTTGAAACTTTAACATAAAAATATGCAAAATCATTTTCACTAACTTCCGTTAAATATATCACCTTATTTAAAAAACTTCTTTACCAGAGATTTAAATACTTAAGTTACTTACATTTACATGTAAACTTTGTTCGTTCTCGCTCTTGAGTGGAAGAACGGTAGAAACTCAGCCTTATTTGAGTTATTTTACAAAGCAGTTGTAAAACATAGTCTTTGAAATTTTTTCTTCCAGATGTAACGAACAATCAGAACTTTATAGTCAACTGAGAAACTAAAACTAAAGAAGATATAATAAAAAAAACTATATCTGTTTGTTAGTTAGTGCATCCTGGAACTTCTGTTTGTTAGTTAGGAATCCTCGAACTTTGCAAACGTGGAGAAAGTTTTGATTTCTTCTTACGGAAGCCAGTAACAGAATCAGCTAAGTACCAAAGTATTAAATTCATTAATGTAGGAATGCCTTTCAATATCAGTAAGAAATTAAGAACATCCGGGAAGTGGCTACGTTATGAGACAGTTAGTCCATGTTGGAACGGCATCTTACAAGCTTTATCAGTTATTTCCGTGTTTGCTATTTTCCCGTGATTCATAGGAACTATCTTTGATCACAAAGCTCGACGTCGTGAAACTTCCAGTGCCATATAACAAGGACGAACCTATAACCAAAGAGCGAAAGAGAGACGTGGGACCAAAAGCAACATATCGTCGAAGAAAAAAGCTGAAAGCTTACCAGCAGTTCAGCACAACGCGGAGCCAGCAAGGCGAGCCACAGCAAGCACTGGTCGCAGTGTTATATGGCACAAGATGTTTATCGTCGCCCAGCCTTTTATTCATTGTCTATCCGCCCTACGGAATTATGACATTAATTATGAAGATTGGCCCTTCTATATTCTTCGCCAAGTTGTTCACCATGTTTTAGTTTCGTAAGTACACTTGCATTTTTATCTATTCTGGTAATTAGATGCTGTTGGTTGTGATATTAATTTTATGTACAGGAGTTCAGTCACTGATATTGTTTACTTCTTATTGTTCAAATATGCATCTGACGGTGCGGCTATAAGGCACGAAAGGAGTAGTGTCTTAATAAAACTGGTTCAACATACAGCTGTTTGGAAGTTCTTGCTATAAAATTTGCTACCACAGCCGCGGATGCCCCGACCACAAAGTCGTTTGTGTAAGTTTTTTAGCCTGGTACCCTTTTACAGCCGAATATCACAATAAAATTCGTATGGAAATGAAGTCCCATGCTTCTAGGCAGAGCGAGACACCCACACCGCCGTACTAGGCAAGGTGCTAATGCAGGTGGTTTGCAGTTGCCTTCTTCCGACCGTAATGGGAATGAATGATGATGATGAAAACGACACAACAACACCCAGTCATCTCAGGGCAAGTGAAAAGCTCTGACCCCACCGGGAATCGAACTCGGGACCCAGTACTCAAGAACGCTACCGTGAGACCACGAGCTGCGAATAAAATTCGTGTAAAAATGTTCAGTAAGTCAGTGTGCTTGTAACTATAGCTTTTAACAATACAAACTGTCGCAGTAGCGTACTTGTTACCATATTCAAAGCTATTTTGTGAGTTAGGCTAGTACAAATGATGTAAAATATGCAGAAACGCATTTAAACTTACAGCAATATTGATTAAATATGGCTCTATTGCGATAACGATTTCCATATAGACAGTGAACTACTTGTCAATCACAGGCAGCCTTAAGTGTCATTGAGTGCTTTTGAGCAATACAAGTTACTACAAATAAGTGTCCGAACAGCTATTCGGAACAGCCTACTTGGGAAATCCACCGTGTTTCAAGTACTTTTATTTTTATCTCCCAATGTGTTTATTCCTTCTACTAGAGACACGCCTGTCAATTATACGCTCACTTTAGCATGAGTGTGCTTTCAGTCGCACGACCAGCGTTTCTGTAAAGCGCTATAGTTCGGACTAGGGTGCTATAATCAACCCATCTTTGGAAGAACATAAGTGTACATGCAAAAGGAATGTGTGTATCAAACTAGTACTGATTAATCTGTTGTAGTATATGATGGAATTAGTAATGTGAAGCTAATAATTGGGGCTGTTTGCGGAATTAGTTGATCACAAATGTCGAGGGCAAGCAGTAGCCTTCTGATTTTATCATTGTACCTGCCATTAAGACTCACTCCTTACAATGAGTTGGCACTTCTGAGAAAATCTCATTTTAGCATTGCATAAGTTCTTCAGGTGTGCCGTTACATGTGAAAGAGGTTTTGATCATCCAGCAACATAAACAAAAAATTTCAATTTTATAAGTGACGGATTAAACTGTTTCTACGGTTGGCACAAAAACAATTGGAACAGGTAGTTCCACATTACTGTTTGTGAAAATCGGAACACTAAGATAGTAGTATAGACATACTATGAACCTCACAATGTAAGCAAAAGTAAAAATTATGGATCTGCAGTACGAACTTTGGGTAATACTTCACATTGAATAGCCGATAGGCTACTACGCCCTGGGCCAAAAGTATTCAGTACGATAAGTAACTCTGAGTGTTGTGAAATAGACACAATTTGTTCGAGTTTATAATGTTTATTAGTAACACAAAACAAAAAATTTCGTGATCCCACCTTTCGTCTTTATTAGAGTAGAAACTCTTTTTGGTAGAGTGTACCCGAGTTTTTACAGACTTCGGGACTTAGGGCGTTTCACTCAAGGCGCAGGCGGTCTTTTAATTCTTCTTTCTACATAATTGTGTGCCTTCTGACTTTGCGCTTCAGTAAACCCCATAAACGCTTTATGGTTTTCAGATCCGGTGATTGGGCAGGAAAGTCCAGAAGATCAATGTTATCTTCCCAAAGCCAAGTCACTGAGCAGAGATTTACGAAATGTAGCATTGTCGTGCTGGAGTTCAACGCCATCCATGTTAGTATCGCCAAAAAGGATTGTAGAAGAGTGCACTAAAGCAGAGTCTAGGACGTCTATGTACTTTGTGGAGCCCATGTGGCCCATACACACGACCGGTTGTCCCACTCTTGCAGCACTCATGCAACCCCAGATCATGACGATCCCTCCACCGTGTTTTACGGTAGGTACCACACACACTGGGTAATGGTTCAAATGACTCTGAGCACTATGGGACTTAACATCTGAGGTCATCAGTCCCCTAGAACTTAGAGCTACTTAAACCTAACATAAGGACATCACACACATCCATGCCCGAGGCAGGACTCGAACCTGCGACCGTAGCGGTCGCGTGGTTCCAGACTGAAGCGCCTAGAACCGCTCGGCCACATCGGTCGGCACACTTGGTAATATTCCTCGTCCATCCGGCGATGGGCATAGGTCACACGCGGTGTACCAAAAATCTGAAATGTGGATAAATATTGTATAGAATTCTTTCATGAATTTTTAAATCAATACGTTTTATTTTTTACCCAAACTGGTATGTGTTGTTAGAGCATGAAATTGACAAACCTACTTCAACGTTTGCTTCGTTGGACCACACCATATTTGACCACTCTTGTTCGGCGAACGTTTGGTGTTTTACAGGGCACTCATACCGTGCATTTCTATTCTTGTCAGAGAGCCATGACTCCTTCCTGGCTTTACAGTCTTTTATACCAGCTTCTTGAAGCTGTCTGCAAGTGGTGCGAACAGATGTTGTTTTGTTAAACTTGCAGACAACTCAGCAGCGAGGTCTAAAGAGGTTTTCTTCCTATTTTTTAACGACTCTCTTATAATTATTCGGTGCTCACCATCTGTTGTGATCCACTTGCGCCCAGTTCTGCACCTATTAACCGACTCGGTCATGACGAATAGCTCAATAGTATATTGTACAGATCGACATGAACATTTCACCGTTTTCGAAATCTCCACCTGAGACTTCCCTTGCTCATGCCAAAGTTTTATCTGCACTCGTTTTTCTAAACTGAGTTCGTTTCTTTTAGACTTAATGCAGTAGCATCACCTATGTCACCAATTCAATTGATTAGTGACATGTATCAACAACGAGTGAATTTAGCAAACTGACACAGAAAAATATTCAGTTGACTAATTTTATTACACCAGATATTTTATTGGGGACTTTGAGGTGGATCTTTGTTTATGGCCTTTTTCGAAGCACACAAACTACTTTTTAAACCAAAGGGTTTATTTACTATTATGTGTATCGCACACGTGCAAAATTTCTAGGATGCTCAGTACCTTTGGCCAAGGATGTATATGTGTACCGGTAACGCCTCCAGTTCTGAAGTGCAAGCATAAGGAAGGCTGGTTGTAAGTGATTTCACAGTCTATATCCATGAGTATTATAAATTACGGCTACCTTGTGCTGTAATGCGAGAGAAGCCTTTTCATACGCTGAAGTTGAGGTTAAACAAGAAGAGACCTTGGGGAGAGAGAGAGAGAGAGAGACAGTCCTGATGGATCCGTCACTACCACCCACCTCAACAATGGCTTTCTATGGGTCAATAGCGCCTGTCCGTGCTCAAAGATCCTCTAAGTAAGAGTTCCTCAACTCAAAGAATTGGAGGAGTGGAGGACTTCCACGAGAAGTCTTGTGAGATTTGCTAAGGCGTAATGTAAGTAAGAGTATTGACATTTTATACCAAGTATAATTATGACAAAGCAGCTTTCTACAATATGAGTGACGCATTTGTTGATGATGATGAAATGTGAGCCCATAAAGAATACCACAGCTTCGTTTGAACCGTTTCTAAGAAAACACAAACGATTTTTTGCTTCAGTGTGTTTCTTTGGTTTCTTTGGAGGAGACACGTGCCCATCATTGTACGAGTATTGGGGAAGAGAAATCATTGCAATGGCAAGAAGCCGGTGATCGTGCACCAAGAACGACGAAGCTTATTAAATCTGCCGGAAAGATTGTGACTAACGTCTTATACATTGTAAATGGAATTTTTATTCTTTACCTTCCGAAGGATAGATGATGAAAAAAAACTAGCAAACATCATCCATGTCTTTTGGATAACTGTGTGATGAAATACGCGACGAGATACCTGGATTTCAAAATACAGTATTGCGTCTCTTTCGAAGTTTGAAAGGGTTGTTTTGGTAATGGGAATGCTAAGGAATTTAAAGAAAGAATTTTGGAACCTGTTACTCATTCGACATCATGAACTCTCTGAGTTTCACTTACAACCAGGTCTAAAGATGAGTCCTCTGAAGAAGCAGTGGCAGCTTCTAATGTGTATTTCACGGATGCTCGTGGAGTGACCTTCAGGAATGGAATCTACTAAACGCCATAACACGGGACGAAATGTATCATCCTAAACCGAGACAATATCGGAAAATGACAATATTTTCCTTGCGAAAATATCTTCTTTTTCTGACAGTAGCTTCCAAGGGACAAGACTGTTACTGTCTGTCTGACATTTCGTTTACTCGAATAGTTTCATATTTGTATCATTCACTCCATTCTGTGCCACAGCTAGGATTATTGGTAGTTAGTGCTGCTTTTGATTTTCTAATTTTGTGTTTGGGAATATATCTATTACTATTAAAATTAAATGAACTGAAAACAACAAATTTCATCAGTACCTTGATTTTCTGTGAATTTGCTGTGAAAAATTCCAGCTTCAGAAAGAGACGACTAGAAAAAACGCCTCGCATCTAAAGCCCGAAGGTCATTGTTTCTGCATTGAATTCCATTTGACTGAGTTGGAAAGTATTGTGGTGGGCGTCAGTGAAACAACATACACTGAGGTGACAAAAGCATTGGATACCTCCTAATAGCGTATCGGACCTCCTTTTGCCCGGCTTAGTGCAGCAAGTAGACGTGGCAAGGAATTCACAAGTCTATGGATGTCAAAATGGTTCAAATGGCTCTAAGTGCTGTGGGACTTAACATCTGAGGTCATCAGTCCCCTAGACTTAGAACTACTTAAACGTAACTAATCTAAGGACATCACACACATCCATGTCCGAGGCAGGATTCGAACCTGCGACCGTAGCAGTAGCGCGGTTCCGGACAGAAGCGCCTAGAACCGCTCGGCCACAGCGGCCGGTGACAAGTCGTGCAGTTTTCGATATGCTCGTGCCGGGCGTCCAGGACATCACAATCTGCCCTCGGTCAAACCGCGCGCCTTCCCCATTCTACATACGGACAACACAATCACTATACTACATGTACCGTGCGTCTGTCTGACTAGCAGTCATTCCTGGTCATGTGACGCTGCTATCGCCAAGATGGATTTATGTCGCTAGTAGGTCGGTGGTCATAATGTACTGGCCAATCAGTCGATGAAGAGAAACAGTAGAAAAGTGCTGGATGTGTGTGATGTCCTTAGGTTAGTTAGGTTTAAGTAGTTCTAAGTTCTAGGGGACTGATGACCACAACAGTTGAGTCCCATAGTGCTCAGAGCCATTTCAACCATTTTTTTTTTTGAAAAGTGCTGTCTTAACGTCAACATCATAGGTAAAATTACTCTACTATACATCTACATTAGTTTATACACTGAAAAGCCAAAGAAAGTAGAACACTTGCCTAATTTCTTGTAGGGCCCCCACGAGCAAGCAGAAGTTCCGCAACACGGCGTGGGATGGACTCGACTAATGTCTGAAGTAGTGCTGGACCGAATTGACTCTATGAATCCTGCCGTAAGAGTACTAGCGTGTGGAGCTCTCTTCTGAACAGCACGTTGCAAGGTATCCCAGAAATGCACAATAATATACATGTGTGGGGAGCCTGGTGTCAGCGGAAGAAGAGTTCTCCTAGAGCCACTCTGTAGCTATCCTGGACGTGTTGAGTGCCGTGTTGTCCTGATGGAATAGGCCAAGTCCATCGGAATGCACAATGGACATGAATGGATGCAGGTGATCAGACAGGATGCTTACATACGTGTCACCTGTCAGAGTAGTATCTAGACATGTCATAGGTCCCATATCACTCCAACTGCACAACCCCCCTTCCCCCCCCCCCACCCCCCCACCGCCCCACTATTACAGAGCCTCCACCAGCTTGAACACTCTGCTGCTGACATTCAAGATCCATGGATTCATGACGTTGTCTCCATACCCGTGCACGTCCATCCGTTGATACAGTTTGAAACTGCGACCAGACAACATATTTCCAGTCAGCAATAGTCCACTGTCGGTGTTGACGGTCCCATGCGAGGGTTAAAGCTTTGTGTCGTACAGTCATCAAGGGTACACGAGTGGGCCTTCGGCTCCGAAAGCCCATATCGATGATGTTTCGTTGAATGGTTCGAACACTGACACTAGTTGGCGGCCCAGCACTTAAATCTGCAGCAGTTTGCGCTAGGGTTTCAAATGGTTTAAATGGCTCTGAGCACTATGGGACTTAACATCTGAGGTCATCAGTCCCCTAGAACTTAGAACTACTTAAACCTAATTAACCTAAGGACATCACATCCATGCCCGAGGCAGGATTCGAACCTGCGACCGTAGCAGTAGCGCGGTTCCGGACTGAAGAGCCTAGAACCGCTTGGCCACCGCGGCCGGCGCTAGGGTTTCATTTCTGTCACGTTGACGATTCTCTTCAGCCGTCTTTGGTCTCGTTCTTGCAGGATGTTTTTCCGGCCGCAGCGATGTCAGACTTGACGTTTCACCGGATTCCTGATATTCACGGAACACTCGTGAAATGGTCGTATGGGAAAATCCCCTACTTCATAGCTACCTCGCAGATGCAGTTTCCGATTGCTCGTGTGCCGACTACAACACCACGTTCAAACTCACTTAAATCACGATAACCAGCCATGTAGCAGCAGTATCTGATCTAACAACTGCGCCAGACACTCGTTTTCTCATATAGGTTGCCGATCACAGCCCCGTATTCTCCCTGTTTTCGTTAGGCATACGTACAGGCGAAGTGGAGTATTTGCCTTCTGCCCGTGTTACGGTCATTACGATAGGTGGAGTACGTTTGATCAATATATACGCACCGTCAGGCTCTGATAAGAGATGGGAACGAGCAGGTTTTTACGCCCATGAGGTTACACCGTTGTTACTGGGACGATACGATGCTTGCACACTCGGCGGAGATTTTTATTGTGTGCTCGACAGGAAGGACCAAAATCCTAACTATATTCCTAGCCAAAAACTTCGGGAGCTGGTCAGCGGGGTACAATTAGGCTATACGTGGGACCTATAGTATCGCAACCAACCGGGATACACAATTTTTACGAGCCACACCGCGAGCCTTTTGGATCAGATCTATGTCTCAAGGGAGTCAGCGTTGTCGACGGTGGATGCAGAAATCTGGCCGACAGCGTTTACGGACCATGAGGAATATATTTGTACGTTTACCCTTGCTAGACAGCAGGTATGGAGACGGAGAGGTAATTGGAAGAGAACGTCTCCCACTTGCGTGGTGCAGAATGCCGACGCATGGTGGAGGACACGTGACATGGCTGCCTCCGTCAACGAAATTCTTGTGGTTCTGTCCTACAGTGGTGGATCTACATCTACATCTACATTTATACTCCACAAGCCACCCAACGGTGTGTGGCGGACGGCACTTTACGTGCCACTGTCATTACCTCCCTTTTCTGTTCCAGTCGCGTATGGTTCGCGGGAAGAACGACTGTCTGAAAGCCTCCGTGCGCACTCGAATCTCTCTAATTTTACATTCGTGATCTCCTCGGGAGGTATAAGTAGGGGGAAGCAATATATTCGATACCTCATCTAGAAACGCACCCTCTCGGAACCTGGCGAGCAAGCTATACCGCGATGCAGAGCGCCTCTCTTGCAGAGTCTACCACTTGAGTTTGCTAATCATCTCCGTAAGGCTATCATGGTTACCAAATAACCCTGTGACGAAACGCGCCGCTCTTCTTTGGATCTTCTCTATCTCTTCCGTCAACCCGATCTGGTACGGATCCCACACTGATGAGCAATACTCAAGTATAGGTCGAACGAGTGTTTTGTAAGCCACCTCCTTTGTTGATGGACTACATTTTCTAAGGACTCTCCCAATGAATCTCAACCTGGTACCCGCCTTACCAACAATTAATTTTGTATGATCATTCCACTTCAAATCGTTCCGCACGCATACGCCCAGATATCTTACAGAAGTAACTGCTACCAGTGTTTGTTCCGCTATCATGTAATCATACAATAAAGGATCCTTCTTTCTATGTGTTCGCAAGACATTACATTTGTCTATGTTAAGGGTCAGTTGCCACTCTCTGCACCAAGTGCCTATCCGCTGCAGATCTTCCTGCATTTCGCTACAATTTTCTAATACTGCAACTTCTCTGTATACTACAGCATCATCCGCGAAAAGCCGCATGGAACTTCCGACACTATCTACTAGGTCATTTATATATATTGTGAAAAGCAATGGTCCCATAACACTCCCCTGTGCCACGCCAGAGGTTACTTTAACGTCTGTAGACGTCTCTCCATTGATAACAACATGCTGTGTTCTGTTTGCTAAAAAATATTCAATCCAGCCACACAGCTGGTCTGATATTCCGTAGGCTCTTACTTTGTTTATCAGGCGACAGTGCGGAACTGTATCGAACGCCTTCCGGAAGTCAAGGAAAATAGCATCTACCTGGGAGCCTGTATCTAATATTTTCTGGGTCTCATGAACAAATAAAGCGAGTTAGGTCTCACACGATCGCTGTTTCCGGAATCCACGTTGATTCCTTCAGAGTAGGTTCTGGGTTTCCAAAAACGACATGATACTCGAGCAAAAAACATGTTCTAAAATTCTACAACAGATCGATGTCAGAGATATAGGTCTACAGTTCTGCGCATCTGCTCGACGACCCTTCTTGAAGACTGGGACTACCTGTGCTCTTTTCCAATCATGTGGAACCTTCCGTTCCTCTAGAGACTTGCGGTACACGGCTGTTAGAAGGGGGGCAAGTTCTTTCGCGTACTCTGTGTAGAATCGAACTGGTATCCCGTCAGGTCCAGTGGACTTTCCTCTGTCGAGTGATTCCAGTTGCTTTTCTATTCCTTGGACACTTATTTCGACGTCCGCCATTTTTTCGTTTGTGCGAGGATTTAGAGAAGGAACTGCAGTGCGGTCTTCCTCTGTGAAACAGCTTTGGAAAAAGGTGTTTAGTATTTCAGCTTTACGCGTGTTATCCTCTGTTTCAATGCCATCATCATCCCGGAGTGTCTGGATATGCTGTTTCGAGCCACTTTCTGATTTAACATAAGACCAGAACTTCCTAGGATTTTCTGTCAAGTCGGTACATAGAATTTTACTTTCGAATTCAATGAACGCTTCACGCATAGCCCTCCTTACGCTAACTTTGACATCGTTTAGCTTCTGTTTGTCTGAGAGGTTTTGGCTGCGTTTAAACTTGGAGTGAAGCTCTCTTTGCTTTCGCAGTAGTTCCCTAACTTTGTTGTTGAACCACGGTGGGTTTTTTCCGTCCCTCATAGTTTTACTCGGCTCGTACCTGTCTAAAACGCATTTTGCGATTGCCTTGAACTTTTTCCATAAACACTCAACGATGTCAGTGTCGGAACAGAAATTTTCGTTTTGATCCGTTAGGTAGTCTGAAATCTGCCTTCTATTACTCTTGCTAAACAGATAAACCTTCCTCCCTTTTTTTATATTCCTATTAACTTCCATATTCAGGGATGCTGCAACGGCCTTATGATCACTGATTCCCTGTTCTGCATTTACAGAGTCGAAAAGTTCGGGTCTGTTTGTTATCAGTAGGTCCAAGATGTTATCTCCACGCGTCGGTTCTCTGTTTAATTGCTCGATGTAATTTTCGGATAGTGCACTCAGTATAATGTCACTCGTTGCTCTGTCCCTACCAGCCGTCCTAAACATCTGAGTGTCCCAGTCTATATCTGGTAAATTGAAATCTCCACCTAAGACTATAACATGCTGAGAAAATTTATGTGAAATGTATTCCAAATTTTCTCTCAGTTGTTCTGCCACTAATGCTGCTGAGTCGGGAGGTCGGTAAAAGGGGCCAATTATTAACCTAGCTCGGTTGTTGAGTGTAACCTCCACCCATAATAATTCACAGGAACTATCCACTTCTACTTCACTACATGATAAACTACTAAAGTACGCTAAGCCAGCTTTACGGTAGACGTTAATAGGTTATGGGAAGGAGCTTTCTCGATGGTAGCGCACGATCTCTGACTTTTAGTTTACGGCCCTCTTGGAACTGTTCGCTCAACCAGCTACGCCGGAACGCCAGACAGCCACCCACCGAGTCAAGGCGAAGTTGATACAACTTGCGACGCTAAGGACGGCGGCTACGATGATACAAGCGAGTTCGCAGAACTGCCTGCCCAACGAACTTCCATCGATGCATTATGTGATAAAAGAAAAAAGAATGAGGCGAAGGACGTTAATTCATGGGCTCGACCTCGGTAATGGTCGTTTTTTCAACACAAAGAGGCACAGCACAGGCTTTCACGAATCATTTCAGCAGATTCTACGCTAGCGAAGGGGAGGGCCAGAGGGAGCTGGGGACCGTCCTGGACTAAACCCCAGACGCGTCGCGTGTGAACGGGGAAGCGGACGTGTTAACTGAAATGACGTGGGAGGAGCTGGAGGAAGCGATTACACGACGTGCCTCCAACAAGTCCTCAGGAACTGATGGAATTTTGCTGTCCCTTTGTGACCATCATGAAACTGATGTGCTTATGCATGTTTAATGAACTTCTGCAGCAAGAAGTCTGAGTTCCCGTAGAATTCGTGGAGGGGCTCATGATCCCGATACCCGAGCCAAGTGGCGGCAAACGACCTTGTGATTACCATCTCCTGACAGTCCTTAGTAGTGACTGCAAGATCTTTATACGCATACTGGGCAGTCGTATCAAAACGTCGTAGGCGCATAGGATACATGCCGATCAGACGTGTCTAGGCGGCATCAGTAATAATCACACAGCCTTAGGAGACTATCTTGACGTCGTCGTCCTTGTGGCTGCATGCCGCCTCCGAGGGGCACTGGTTGCTATAGATTTCGATCATGCTTTTGATCGGGTGGCTCCTGTGTACTTCGCGACCGTGATGAAAAGGATGGGTACCTCGCCATTATTGACCACTGCAGTGACGTGGCTGTTGCACGGCGCCAGATCAGTAATGGTGATCAACAGAGGGAGATCTTAAGATCTGTCAGACAGGGTTGCCCCTTGTCGATTCTCCTACATGCGATCGAATTAGAACCGTGCCTCGCAAGCCTTCACCGCCGACTTATTGCGAACTCCCTGCTGCACCTACTATTCAAACGTAGAACATACTCAGATGACATTGTGTTCCTCTTACAGAGTGAGGGGGAGACTCGATCAGCACTGGATTGGCTACAGACGTATTGGATGGCAGCAGACAGCGAGGTCAACTTCCGAAAATCACAACTCTTGCATGTGGGGCATGGACTAGAACTGGGTGAGAAGTATTTTGGGAGAAGGGAATATGTTTCATAAGGTTGAATCGTGTATATGGAGAAGATAGGGTTCAGTTAGGTAGGAATATTATGGAGATGTAGATATGGGTTGGGGTGGACAGTGCGAAACAGAAGGTGGGAAAGACAGATAATGAAAAGGAGTGTGGTGTATGGACAGGGTAGTGCTAACAAGAGGAAAGGGACGGGGATGCATGAAGAGGAAGAGGATAGCAGGGATCTGATGCGGTGTGGGATAGGTAGAAAGGAGTTAAAGTTGGTAGGAGGAATAAATATCGCGGCGGATCTCACTGTGTGGGAGACGAAGTTGGTTGAAATTTCATTCCGCACAGCCTTTTCCGAAGGTGGTTCCTTTCTTATCTATTAAAGGCGCAGCTCTAACACCAATCACTACAGGATTTTCTCATCCGTGAACCCACCATCCCTTACTACACTATAATAACTTTGGCAATGACAGCGACCAGAGACTCCACTCCTCTAAACGGTGACAGTTAGTCGAATTCATTTGTGATACACGAAGTGAAACCATTTGAATATATTCTTTTCCTAGCAGTCTTCTTACGAACTGACAGTTCCCATTCTCCAGCCGCAATCCGTCTCCTAACCCTATCTTGTTCCTCCTTTTATTTTCTAACTGCGCCTGAAGGCTACAGATCCTATGCTCCTGCTTCTCTGTTAAATTAGTTTTGCTATGCTCCATGCAGTTCCAGGAGATGGTCTCACTAAAATGAACACTGGCTTTCCCGCTGCTTTCTCCAGAATGAAAATAATTCACACAAATCTCACACCGTAACTCACTACTGACAAACCTACGAGAAAGTCCACTATCTTACACGTGATAAAAATTTTACAAATTTAAAAAATATATATATATACGTCTACGTTACACAAGTTATTCTAGCACAGTTAAGTGATTTTATGAACTAACTACAATGACTTCAGATTTTAATCTGTAGAAAGAATGTAGCTAATACCGCTAACACCAATACTCCAGTAATAACAGCACCACTACAAAGAGCTCACATGATTACTGGTCTAAAATAACAATTCTATGAGTCCACTGGTCCAGTCAGTGAAACTGAACTCTATACAGTGAATGAACTGAACCGAAACTTTTATGCACAGTTATTTCATAAGACATAGCAATAAATACTGGTTGTAAACTACCAAAATTAATAACTGACTGCAATGCACAAACAAATATATCACTACTTGGCTTTCAGATCCACTCCCACCGCTAATTGCTGGCCACGGTATGCAAACACACTCAGTTGACAGATTTCGATGCGAAATGTAAGCACAACAGCACAAGATAGTCAGAGATGGATGAAAACTACTAATAAATTATCTGCAGAGAAAATATCATCACCAACGATTGTTAAAAATGTTTTTGAGACATAAAACTAGTTAAAAAACTGAAGTGCAACTTGAGTACAGTCTGCCATCTGTGACGTCACATCAATGTCTTTTTAAATTTAATTTCATTTGATTTATTCATGCAGGTATCATTTTACAGTGATAGTGGATTTTTCATCATAATACAATGTAAATAAACAGCTCAAAAATACATATACACATACAATATATGAATAATATGCTTCATAATGGTAGGACAGGAGGTCGGCCTTCACAGAAAAACCATAGAGCATCTGTCTGAAACGATTTAGGAATCAAGGTAGTCGGACAGGGAAAAACTTCATCTTCTCGAATGTGAGGTCAGCGCCTTAACGGCTGCACCGCCCCATTCGGTTGGTCCCCATTACATGCAGGATCCAGAAATATCTCACCAGAGTAACTGTTCCAGACTTTTCCCAAATATATCTACAACGTAGTTAAAAATAGTTCATGTTAATAAAAAGGTCATATACTTTCCTTCTGAAATACAATTAAGTCTGCAGTTATGTAGAAGTAAATCATTAGTCTGTACGTTGAATACAGAAAGGCGATAATCTAGATGTTTATCTTTTGCCCTAAACTTTAATTTGCTTTGGTCTTACATCTGCGTGGACATGGGAAAAGTGGAGTTTAGCCCACTGACGTGTATTCAGAGTAGATGTGGATTTAAATCCTCATCTATAAATTAATGGAAATCACTTTTTACAACAAAGTCAGTAGAGGACTACGTCTCCAGTTCTATTAATCTCACTTGCTGCTCATTTATTGATAAACTCGCTGACTTAAAACTCTTAACCTTCTTTATTTTCTTCTATCTACGTTTTCTGATGCCGATGTAGTATTTTTACTGAATGGAGAACGTATAAATTCACGAGAAGTAAAGCGCCTAGTTGCTTATGATGTGCTTCACTAGCCAACTGTGTTTGTGTATTTTTTTATCTATATTTTTTTTAAATCTGGAAGTAAATCAGCCTGTCGACATATGATGCGACCACATTATTCTTCGCAATTTTCTGCTTGATTTCCAACATACATGCATTTTCATTAATCGACCACGATAGTCGAGTATTTTTTTCACTTGTTATAAATTCTTCCTAACTTAGAACGAGCCGGCCAACCGATATCCGCCATATTAAGCACTGTCGTACGGGTTTTTGTAATGTCCGTCCGCTGTTCTCGACAGCTAGTTCATTAACGGTATATCCCCAGAAATGGGACAAACTGCAATTGACACTCGTTTGAAAATTGACCGCAGGTGCAAAATGCTTAGCCAACGAAGCGTTCTGGGATTGGTTCATTTGCATACGTTCGGTGTGACGCATGGCTTTTAATTAGAGGTAACATTTATCATTAATTTTCACTGTTCCGCTGCAGTGTCACTGGGGCCATCTCCTCCGATGATGAAACTCCGACACCAACCTGTACATTATGTTCACTTCTGGTGGCTAAGATGATGGCGTCCCAAGTAGTTACCTAACACAGAAGTAATATTTCGGCTGATAGCTGAAGAATCCGATTAAAAGCATCCGTACACCCGTATTTAACGCTACATTACCCACTAAAAGAAGGATGGGAGTATTGTGTAGCGAGTATTGTGATGTAGGGAGTATTGTGATAAGCGATTACAACAGAATGGATCGATCATGAAAGCTCATTTACTTTGAACGTTGACTAGTCATTGGATGTCACCAGAGCAACAAACACATCACGGATATTTCAACCCTTTTAAAGCTGGCCGAGACGACTGTTGGTAATGCGACTGCGAAGTGGGAAAACGAAGGAAGGATCACAGTAGAACCAAGACCAGGCAGACGTCACGTACTGACGGACAGGGACCGTCCAACATTCAAAAGGGTTGGTGTAAAAAATGGCATTAAATCAGCGGAAGGAATCCCACGTGAGTTACCGAGTGCTACAAGCACCCCAGATAGCACAATTGCTGTGCATACGGAATGAAAAAGAATTGGGTATAATGGTAGAGCAACTCCTCATCAGCCACATATTTCTATATTTGAAATGATACAAAGAGCACCGCCGTCGGATGGTGTATGACTGGAAATGAGTATTTTGCAATGATGAATCGCTCTATACCATGCAGCAGTCCGGGGTTTGGCGGTTGCCTGTAAAGCGTTACCTGCTTCATGCGTAGTGCCAACAGCACGAAGGAGGTGGTGTTACGTTATGGGGGTCTTTCTCGTCGTTATACTGTGTTCCCGTTATTTTGCATTAGAAACCGGTAAATTCTCAAGGATATGAACACAAATTACAGTCTGAGCACTGCATTCAGTGGAGGAACACTTGGTAAACGATGATAGTTTTCAGCAGCATCAAAATGCACTCTGTCATAAAGTAGCATCTGCGAGGAAATAATTTGTGTACAATAAACTAAACAAAACGGCATCCGAACAGATCTCGGAAGGCCCAGTGGTATCGACGGGCCGCCGTGTCATCCTCAGCCGATGGGAGTCACTTGATGCGGTTGTGGAGGGCCGTGTAGTCATTACACCGCTCTCCCGGCCGTTGTGACTTTTCATGCCTACAGCCGCTACAGCTCAGTCAAGTAGCTCCTCAGTTGGCGTCACATGGGCTGAATGCATTCCACTCATCAACAATGCTTGGCACGCCCGGATGGTCACCCATCCAAGTGCTAGCCAAGTCCGACAAAGCTTAACTTCAGTAATCTGTCGGGAACCGATGCTACCACTGCGGCAAGGCTGTGATTTGTGTACAACAACATTCTGGAAATAGAGTTGCCTGCTCAAACTCCCATCCTAAACCAATGGAACACCTTTGGGATGAGTCAGAACGTCGAATTCGCCCCAAAGCCCAGCATTCAACATTAGCACCGTCTCCACTTTACGTTCTTGAGGAAGAATGCGCTGCCCTTCCTCCTCAGACATTCAGACTCACTGAAAATGTCCCCCGCACAGTTCAATGTCCATTATTAAGTGCCCAGATAGTTTTGATCAGATAGGATGGGTTTGCAAATTTAACAGACATACTATGGGACATTAAGACAATACGGTCTCGAACATTATTACAGCTACTGGAACTCAAAAGGGAATAAATCAATATATAAAAATATTGCAAAAAGTGAGAGAGCTATAATTTAATGTTCAATAGAGATAGATGTAATTTCAAATGGGCACAGATGGGGAACTTCCTCTTTTGAAGCAACCATCCTAGGATTTCCATACAGATGATTTGGATGTGTGATCCAAAATAAACCTTTGTTGCAGGTTAAAATCATCTTACGTTCAGTAACTCGAGACCGCTTTTCTGTCACCTCAAATAAGCGACAGCTCCAAGTGAACTAACACAGAGTATTTGTTTGCTAAGCAGGCGTACCTAGATCGTACCCTTCACAAGAGGCTTTCGCGATAAAAATAAAATACGGATTATGTGGAAAGAGCAGGTAACGGTCTATTTACAAAGAATTGATTCCATAGTAAAGATTCACACTCTGCAGTGCTGTAAGAGATGAAATGAGTCTCCGAGACATTTTAGTGACTTTTAGTATTTTTCCTGAAGTAATCGAATGGATATACTCTAACCACATAAGCACCATCAAAATATCTAAGTAATCGATATAAGATTAGGCTTCACCACCCCGGCAACATTTATATCAATCTAGACAGAAGCGCATGCTCCGATTAACCAAGGAAACCGACTTTGTGGTTTTCGAAAGACTCAGCAAGACGTTCGTGTTGGTGATTCAGGGAAAAACGCGAAATCTTAATTTGTATGACAGAACAAGTATTTGATTACCGTACGTCGGAATGTAAGTACAGTACCGCTAGCACTTCACCATCTCACTCATGCAGAATATGCAATTTTCAGAGCTTTACGATATCAGACTGAAATAATTTACAACTTCTGCCTATCAGATAATATGAGTCGTATGAGAAGTTAGTTAAAAGTTCATCTGCAGCGTTTCTTTTCATTTTTTGTTGTTTGTAGTAGTTCTATTATTTTTGATTTGTTACCAGAAATTACATCCACGTCTGATAGCAATTATATAAACTATTGTATTTTATAGCATTCAGATGTGTAATAGAGTAATTTTACTTTTGATGTTGAATTTAGGTCAGCACTGTTCTACTGTTTCTCTTCATACACTAATCAGCCAGTACATAATGACCACCGATCTATTATCGACATAAATCCGTCCAGGCGATAGCAGCATCACATGGCGAGGAATGAATGCTGGTCAGAAATGCGCACGGTACATGTGTTATCAGTGAGCGTGCGTGCTGTCCGTATGTAGAATAAGGAGGCGCGCGATGTCTCTGAGTTTGACCAAGGGCAGATTACGAAATTTAGGAGGCTTGGCACTAGCATCTGGGTAGCTGCACGACTTGCAGGATGTTCGAGGTGTGCAGTGGTAAGTGTCTCCAAACCAAGGTGAAACAACGTCCAGCCGTCTCGGGGTTGGGCGGCCACTCCTCATTACAGATGTGGGACGTCGTAAGCAGGGCAGACTGGAAAAACAGGACAGGCGGCAAACTATGGCGAAACTAACTACACACTTTTAATACTGGGCAGAGTACGATGTGTCTGAACACAAAGTGCACCGTGCAGCACTAACGATGGGTCTCCGCAGCCAACGACCAATCCATGCGCCAACGTTAACACCATGACAAGAGCAACCACGACTGAAATGGGAATGTGACCATAGGCACTGGACGATGGCGAAGTGATAGATGATTGCATGGTGTGATGAATCCTGATATCGTCTTCATCATGCTCATGGGAAGGCGCGAATTCGTCGTCTTGCTGGGGTACAGCTCCTTGACGACTGCACTGCAGGGCGGAGACAAGTTGGCGGCGGCTCCATTATGCTCTCGGGACCATTAACGTGGGCATCCATGGGGCAAGTGGATGTTGTGAAAGGCACCATGACGACCAAGGAGTATCCTACACTGGTTGCAGATCACTTACACCCCTGCATGACGATCATGTTTCTCGACGGCAGTGGCAGTTTTCACCATGATAATGCACCATGTCACAAGGCATAGAGTGTGATGGAGTGGTTCGAGGAACACAGTGGCGAGTTCCAATTGATGTGCTGTCTCTCACTCCCCCCCCTCCCCTCCTCCCCCAAACTCGCCATATCTGAACCCGACCGAACACATCTGGAATGTGATTGAATCTGGCGTCGACCGCTACCCGGAATTTACGGGAATTAGACGACATATGTTTTGCAGATGTGATACCAACTCCCTCCAGCAAACTACCAAGGCCTCATTGCTTCCAAGTCACGACGCGTCGCCGCTGTTACCCGTGCCAAAGGTCTGTGTTACTGTTAAGTGAAGACCGAAAAGATGTCGTCTTTCATGTAGGGGCTAACTGACGGCTGCAGCACGCATCTGTGATTATGCAACTGATGTGTTCCAGCTAAATAATAATTGAAAGAAAGAGGAATATGTGTCGTCAGAGTATAATGTCTTTCTGCTGATCTCCCGCAAGCTTGAGTAATTACGAAATAGGAACTGCATAGTATGTCAAATCAAATACCATTAAATAAAAATAGATGCATGTCAGGTGTTTCTTAATGAAACTGAAAAAGTGAGTTTTTCTTTAGCTAAAACGCTGCAGTAAATCATAAAGTAAATAATGTTGGTGAAGAACGGAACAGGCCACAAATACCTTTAAAAAAAAGGTTTATTTTTAATGATGTCAACTCACAGCGTTCATTACGGCTTTAAAACAAATCTTTCTAAAATTTGTTTGTTGCTGCTTGAGATGTTCACCAACAAATCTTGACGTCAGCGGAGTTCACAATATGCATCATGGATAAAATAATGCATAACAGTACCTCTGAGAATTTTGCGTTAGCTTTTCAGAAAACCACAGATCTTTGATGGGGGTAAATACACGATATTACATTTATTAGACATTAAAATCTGTGAACGATGATAGTTGATTACTGAATGATATGTGTGGGCTAAACAGCACGTGCTGCAGGGCTGCATTCGAGGAAATTTTAAATAGTGTGTTGTGTGCAACCAGTAAATATAGTGTGAGAGGTCGTGATACCTCACCGAATATGAAGGGCATCATGGGACGAAGTTGAGGAAGTAGGAGGACACGGAAGAGTCAGCCTTTGTTAATGCACTCTGTCATATCGAAAACTTGTTCCTAGAATGGGTCGAATGTGGGTACACGTTTACTAGGTAGAGCCGGACAAGACATGTATTCGGGTTCAAATGGTTCAAATGGCTCTGAGCACTATGGGACTTAACTTCTGAGGTCATCAGTCACCTAGAACTTAGAACTACTTAAACCAAACTAACCTAAGGACTTCACACACATCCATGCCCGAGGAAGGATTAGAACATGCGACCGTAGTGGCATGTATTCAGGACTGCACCGCAAAAATACAGGAGTATCTCTGTTCCTGAGCTGTGGCTAGTGTCGACACCACTGCTGCTCCGTGGGGTACATGTTCAAGTCGGGGTTTCCTCACTGAACAATGCTTTGGATTTGTGGTCATGCACATCGCTGCTCTTTTTAGCGTTTTCATTTGCTCCAGCACTCCCCCACATGGTAAAAAGACAGACACCGGCGCCAGCGGCTGGCAGTCCGAAAGTTTACTGGGCACTCTCTTCCTGGAAATGTCGTCCAGAGTAATTGTGCTCTTCCATGAACACTTCAACATAAGTCTTAGTTTGCTCAGATTAGTTAAATGTTCGTTTGCATTGCAGGTAACCACCGCGTTTTCCTCAAATTAATAGTCAAAACCGTTATTCAGGGCCGGCCGCGGTGGTCTAGCGGTTCTTGGCGCTCAGTCCGGAACCGCGTGACTGCTACGGTCGCAGGTTCGAATCCTGCCTCGGGCATGGATGTGTGTCATGTCCTTAGGTTAGTTAGGTTTAAGTAGTTCTAAGTTCTAGGGGACTGATGACCACAGATGTTAAGTCCCATAGTGCTCAGAGCCATTTGAACCATTTGTTATTCAGGAAAGGTCACTTTTTATTCTAAAAGTTTCTCAGGATAATGTGGACTTCGCTGTTACTGCTTTGTTTTAAGTCTGATGCTAAACATGTGTCTTCAGCATATCTTTTAGGTAAATTTAGACCTTTTTTCTGTATTTATTAGTTAACTCATGCGCAGTGGTGGAGCGGGAAGTGAATATTCGGTATATCGTCCTTGGTTTCGCGAACCATGGGTGAAGTCTTCCTACTAATTTTCCACTGTGTGACACTCTGTAGCCCTTCAGTTTATTGACCATTTTCAGCGAATCGTCTGTAGCTTCTGTTTCAATTCAAGTCGTTGTAATTGTGACCCACTTTCCTATAATATTATTCATGCTGAATTTGTACTTTCGTGTGGCATCAAGCACCATATGAATCTGAATAAAGGATTCCAAGTAGGACACTGGCTAATCGAATTGTTCCCTATTCACTATGTAGAACGAATTCCCATATATGGTGGGTGCTGTGCTTCATTGATTTTATTTCACTTTTACAGACTGGCTCTGGATCTATTGTCCTCCCTCAGAAGGCTCACATAATTACACTGTGTAAGTTCTCGAGTAGTTTTCTGTCGGGTTAGTTATTGTTTATTCAGAGGCTCAGAGTTATTTGTTTCCTGATGTACACACACTCCCTATTTCTTCCCATGAGGTTGACATGGTGATGTTGATGATATCGGTTGTTGCTATTAACTCCTCATATATCGAAGTGAACCATGTCAATTAAGTGTCTTTCTTGAGTCATATAATGTGCTGTGAGAGTGAAGTTTTTTATTTCAATAAATGTCCATTTTATAGAATATGAGTCTGTTTCGCCCTTAACTCCCTACGTGATCTGCCGTTTTCCCACATTCCTTGTAAAATCAGTAATGGAAAGAAAATCTCTTTAGGAAAAATTTTGCTGAAACAAAAAGAAACATCGTCCTTGTATAGTTGCGTCGAAGTCTTTGCACAAATTCCTTTGGGCATTTAACTCATCTTCAGGTCCATAAAGTAAAATTTATGTTGACGCCACATGATATTGTACACACACACCGGAACTGTAGCACAAAAATGCCACTTCACCCAGTTTGTAATAGTAATACCTTTCTTCAAAAGCCCATGGTATACGGCGAGAGAGGTGTCCCAGAGAATAATTGTTCAATAAGAGTAAGGATTAGAATAAGAGCAAGATTAGGTAAGAACAAAAGATAGCGGTTCTCTTGTAATCTTATTTGATGATCCTTTTTTCAACGTGGACTATGATGATGAACGAGGACTCATAATTTAGAGAAATGATCTACTTCTCCTATACTGCATTACCCAGCATCATATTTGAGATACGTCGGGCGTCCCTTTAGTATCATCAGTGGTCCCAGTTGCTAGTAATTGCGAATATTCTTAGAGGTTAATTCTAAATTATCGGAATTTCAGCTCTTATAGTGTTACCCCGACTTCTTCCTTCCTAGAACTATGTTAAAGCGGCATTGCCTATATCCTAACCCACTAATTTCCCTGATAACCAACTATTGCAGATCATCTGAAGTTTCACTGGTCAGCGGCTCGGTCGTACCATTTGCTCAACAGATACGAGGACTAATCCTTAGGCTCTGGTAGAAGCTATGGGATTTCTTTCTTGAAGAACACGTTCTGAATCTGAGTGATTCAATCGCTTGACATGTGCTAGCTCTTTAGGTTTTATTTCCTCCAGTAACGATTATGCCATGTTCCTCGGGAATCTGTTCACATTAATCAATAGGCAGTCACACAGTAGAGTGAGTTTATTTCCATTAAGATTCACACTTGTTCATGGAGCAATTACCGCGTATTTTATCTGATGTTTCCCCGGAGTATTTCGAACTTTAAGAGTTCTGGAGTGTCCGCCCGTGTCTTGTCGTAAGTCCTCCACGATATCCCGGCAAACAAAATCGTTACCATCTACACGTGGTTCTTGATGACTGCTGCTCTGCTCTGGTCAGCAACATACATCCATACTCTGCAAAACACTGTGAGGTGCATGGTAAGAGGCACTTCCCATTGTAACTGTTATTAGGTCTTATTCTTGTTCCATTCACATATGGAATGCGTGAAGGATGACTGTTTAAATGCCTCCGTGCGCATTGTAAATTAATCTTATCTTGTCCTCATGATCCCTGCGGGTGTGATACATAGGGAGTTGTAGTATATTTCTAGATTCGTCGTTTAAAGCTGGTTCCTGAAGCTTCGTAAGTAGGTTTTATCGGTACAGTCTGCTTCCATCATAAGGTGTCTGCCAGTTCAATTTCCTCAGCATCTCTGAGACAATCTCCCATAGGTCAAACAAACTTGTGACCATTCGTGTTGACATCCTCCATATACGTTCATTATCCTCTTTTTGTTCTATACGATATCAGTCCCGCACACTTGAGTAATTATCCACGATGTGTTGTACGTGTGATTTGTAAGCAGTCGTCTTTGTAGACACTGCAGTTACGTAGTATACTACCAATGAACCGAAATCTGCCTGTATTTTTACACACGCTCCAAGATTCTGCTGACTTTTCTGGAGGTATTTCCGACAAACGGGTTTCACCGTAGTGATTTGTGTTCCCCTTTTTTCATCTGCTGTTGCTTAAGTAAATCTTCTCTAAACGCACTCTTTATCTGCTTGTTAATGTACCCGCCCCCTCAGAATGCTGTCTCCAGGTAATTCAGTTGAATGAGAAGGTTACCTTGGGCGGAGCAAACCCAACAAAAGCCAACGTTTTTCATGGTTGACACTTTCGTAATTTTTCCAAGTGCACGGGACAGCTGCCTAGTGATTGTTGCATGATATTTCATGATATTTCACTAAATGCTAGCTAGCCATACCTTCTCTTTTGTCTGATTTCCCACTGTAGTGCACTGACCCATAATTCGGAAATCTGGCATATACTCACCTTCGGATTTGATGTGACGTTTACTTCATGTCGTCGCACAGCTTCATTTTGTTACTGTGATTGTTCTGAAGTCTAATTATTTCCACTTACAGTCTGGAATCGTGAGTTTACTATCCAGAATGACCAACTAAATAACTAAACCACGACATATGTTGTTCATACGGAGTGCTCTCTGTGGTTATGCATCTCCCAGTCCTGAAAAAACACTTAGCGTACCTCTCGATACTAGTTGACTATTAGAAGGATAATGAAGAATATTTCCCAAGGTGGTCTGTTAGGAAGGTGGTTTGTGCATCAATATAAATACAGCTGCAACTTCTGAAAATTAACAAAACTCTCTGAAAAGTGTGCCCTGTATGATAGGCTAAAATAAGACGAAAACATTTTTCGTAAAACTTCTTTCTGATATTGCCACGCTGTTATATGAGAGACTATACAAATACGGACTGCGGCTAATTTCCCTCTGAGCACTTTATTGGCAGTCAGTGCCGAGGACTTCAAGCACAGCCGAGAGGCGTTTATCAAGCAACCTTGTGACAGTTGTCCGATACCGCCCTATCCCAAAGCTACTTTGCGGCTACTTAGTCAGTGAATCGAACGGAGTGAAGCGTAGCGGTTAGTTAGATGTGCTGGTGCAATGATTAAAAAAAACTGAATTTGTATTCTGAAGGAGCAGCACTCGATTCTCAGTTCTGTTTTAGGGTTTCAGTGTTTTCCATTGCTCACTTCAAGTTAATATCAGTACCGTTAGAGCATCAACGTACACCCGCAACTAAACTCTAGGACTTAATATAAATTGCAGGCAGATGATAAGCTTTCCTGTAGCATATGTGAAGGTTTCTTCAACAGATAGAGTGTGGAAAGAATGATTGTTTATACACGTCTGGGAGAGCTGTTCTTCACTAATTTTATCTTCACGCACTTTAAGAGAGCAATACACAGGTGCGTAAAGGATATTCGTAGATAACGCCCTGAAATCCAGTTCGTGATATTAGACATCTTTCTTTGCATATCTGCCAGTTCATATTTTGCTATATTTCTCTACACACCCAAGCGAATCAAACAAGTGCGTGACCGTCGACTACCCTGTTCCTCTTATACATTCGACGACACCTGGCATTCCACGCTGTTATAGATTCAACACATTAAGAGCAGTAATAATGTTTTTAAATTATCTCTCCAGAAAGTAAGTTACGATTTATCGCGAAATGAAAATCACAGTGAAAATCAGAAATGTTTCATTTGTAACAGTTAGCTACACCTTTCAGCTACTTCTCTACGTAGTCGCCGTTCTGACTCAGGCATTAGTCGTAGCGTTGCACCAACTTTCCAATACCCTCATCATAGAAGGCAGCCGCCAGTGCTTTCCGCCAGTTCTCTACGCTGGCCTAAAGCTCGTTGTCTTCATAGCCAGCGGTTCGTTTGAGCAGAGATGAAACTCAGTGGGAGACAATTACGGGCTGTATTGTGGGTAACCAAACATTTCCAATTGAAACGATGCAGGAACATCTTCATTGCCCCTGCAGAATGAGGCTGAGAATTGTCTTGAAGAAGAAACCGCACGACAGTTATGTAATGTTGGTTGCATAACTTCAGGGGAAAATTCTCACCAGGCCCACGTACTTGGCGGGAGACACTATTTTCTATAACATCTTTACGCGCTCACTGAGAGCTCAGGAATGAAAAGAGCGACATAATTCTACCTAGAGTCATACTAGAGACACTGCCCAACACATCTTTGCAAAGCTTTATCGGATTTTCATAGTCGTTTCCATTTCGCGACCGATCGTAACTTACTTTCTGGACAGCCCTCGTAGTAGAAAAACAGCAGTAACCTACTATCCTACCAACAAATCAGAGCCTGCCACATGATTAAGATACAGCTGAGTCTAGGTGATAATTCCACACTGTTTTTGTAACCGGTGTTACTGAAAACTTTCACGGCCGAAAATGTCACCTGTCAAAATATTCCGTGTCATTATGTCGTGGTCCGAAGAAATCGATTGTTTAGTCCTCATCTCCGAAAGACATCCTCAAGACACTGTAACTTTCATGAAGGTCCACTTCAAACCCCGACTCGCTACTGGCTTGCTACATTAGCAAGCCCGAATATCCATTGAAACATAACAGAAGCTACAAACCCCTTGAAGGCGTCCTCCGCAGATGGGGACGAAACATTAGAACTCTTCAAGAAATTCATTCGACCACGACATAATAGCCCAGAATATATTAGTACGTGCGAGTCAAATATTAGTCTATACTTACATTAAATGAAGTGCAAAACTTCATGAAGGTCCAGTTCAAACCACGACTCGCTACTGACTTGCTACATTAGCAAGCCTGGATATCCATTGGAACATAACAGATGCTACAAATCCCTTGAAGGCGTCCTCCGCAGATGGGGACGAAACATTAGATCTCTTCAAGAAATTCATTCCACCACGACATAATAGCCCAGAATATATTAGTACGTGTGAGTCAAATATTAGTCCATACTTACGTTAAATGAAGTGCAAAATTTTGAATTTCTCTTCAGTGAGAGATAATTACCGCTTTTGCAGCAGGTCGATTCTTTGTCGGTGTTTAACTGTAAATTACTACAATTTTTACCGGATGAAATTTCCTCACAGGTAACAGAATCAAATGTCAAAAGTTTCACATTACAACTAAAAGCATCGCAAAGACAGTGATATATGACATGAACAGTAATGATCCTAACACGCGTTCCAGAGTACTTTAGAAATTACTTCTTTATTTGTGGGTGACTCTCGATCCTTTATAAATTGCTGCGTTCTGCCTCTCAAAACGTTTGCAGTCTGGTTTCAGACTTGTCAGATATCCAACAGGTTTGTTTTGATTGGCGTTCTTTTGTATTGAATCAAATGTCTACAAACAAGGAATCCCCGTGGTTACCTCTTTATGTAGCGGGATGTCACGTGTCAATAGCGTTTGATGAGTTTTGCACAATTGCTGTTGTAACCCAGAGTTTTCGAAGACGTTTAAAGCTCGTGGCGAAGTTTCTGCCGCTGTCCAGTCCAGTCACATTACAAAGGAAGAAAGTTAAATGAAATCACAACAACATTTCCAATCATAGGTTCATACTTCTTAAATAATTACGAGTTAAATAGTAGGAGACACAGTCCTGTAATTCATTTAATTAAAAAGTGAATGAATGAAATCTGCATATTGATACATTAAAAGTAATTTTCCCCAGCCAACTGAAGCCATTGATAGTTTGCGTAAGTAGAGGGCTACCAGCTGAAGGGGGTGGGGCTGTTTTCATGATCATCAATCATTTAATCCATAAAATACACAAGATGGCGTAAGTCAGCAGAAGTTACAGGAGCCGTGAACTTCTAGCCAAGGCAATGGCGGCGCGAAGGGACGCTGATCGCTCCTGGATTTAGTGGACTGGTGCCTCCCCAGGACCACCAACTTGTGCCTTCACTGGGACGAACTGCCCTCACGAGGAAGCCGTAGTAACTGTCTGCATTGCCTTTTTCTTTCAAAAATAAAGCACAATGCTGTGCAGTATCCAAAGAGACAAAACCACTAAGAGACACTCTCTCGGTCTCAGTTAGTTACTGTTCTCGCTAGGCATCACTTCGTGACTAGCCCCAGTGCGTTAATTGCTACCTTTTTCGTAATACTTGTACATGTGTTGGTTCCACCACCTTGGAAGCAACCGTCCGCAGGTATGTTCACACTTAAGCAAGACATTCACGGTATACTGCTCGTAGCCCCTGTCCATGATTAAGCTACAAACAGAAGATTTGCATCACGAGAAATTACCTTCACTGTACTGTGTTAGAGCGATAAACCTTGTCGCACTGCCCCTGTTTACATGCTGTAAAGTCGTGAATACTCATGGTTCATTACTTTCGTTCTTGACTCTGAATTCTCAAGATTCTCTCATATTTTCTGATTAGCGTTCTCTCTAGGGGCCGAACAAATTATAAACTACTTCTAATGTGTTTCCGTGTCTTTTCATGAACATTTAGCCTGACCCACAGCAAGCCTGCAGATCGCTGTATATCCCGAAATTGTGGGCTAACGAATTCCCACTTTATGTAATGATACTGTCTGGCTGGCTGTTCCTCCTCTGTACTTTCCCTATGTTCCCTTCATTAATCAATTTACTTATTTACCTTCGGTAATAGAATCCGCTTCAGTAAGGGAAGAGATCCGATGCCTCCACTGGCCCTAATGTGATGGCAGGGCAAAGAGTGGGAGGAAGAGCGCATTTATTTCTTGGTATTCAATTCCACCATGTCCAAACATCTACAGTGTTTGCAGAATATGTATTTCACAGAATTTTTGATGTTTATAATGGAGAATGTCGTTTTTAATCAGAAATGAGACTACGTTCTAGAATTCAGATACGAGAAGAAGTTTCTAATGTAGGACTGTAGTTCTGTGAATAACTTATTCTGCTTTTCATGCAGAAGATTCTTTTGCAGCCCCAGAAGCCGTTTCTATACTTAAGAGACCTGTAGTAAATTATGGCTAAGGGTATATTACTTTCCTCCTCCCTTATTCAACCGTGATTTAGGTAGATGGAACGATAAACCACAAACTTTACAAATCGTTTTCTGCCTTCGCACACTAACAGAAAAGCACTCGACCTCGTATTGTAGCGAGCTAAATAGCTGTAAAGTAGAGTAACGTATAAATGTAGTGCTACGCAGCTCAGAGATTTCCTTTCTTCACTTTGCATATCTCGTTCAGTCTGTGAGGACGTAGGCGGCTGTTGCACTGGGCGCCGCCCCCGCCGCGCCTCGTGACGTCACCTGCTGCGGCTGCGAAATCCCCGCGGCATGCCACTTCTGCGGATACCGGAAACTGCGAGCTGGGCTTGCACGCTCCGGTGACGAACGCTAACGCGACCGAGTCTAAACACAGCGTTTAATTTGAGGTAAAGCGCTGTGGAAAATGGAGAGGAAGGTAACCAAAACCGAAGACTCGTAATATTTTTCTTAACAAGGTCTTCCGTAATCGTAGTCAACAAAAAGAAGTTATCATTAACTACTTGTACTTTTGATCTCAGTTAAATGCTGTAATTAATTTGTGTTGTCACCCAGAAATTTTTGAGTCAATGTAATACGCACATTTACGATTTGAGTTCAGCAGATAAATTCATTGACAGTGTAATCACTCAGTGAGAAAGGCATCGCCACACGAACACGTTGTAAGCTTCTTTATAATGCTTCAGCTATCGCCTACTCTAGATTGCAAAGAGTATCAAATCTCGTTGGCGGAAGAACAGGCGATATAACACGTGTTGTCCACAACGAATTTGAGAATTTGCATATCGCTGTTGCGGCAAGTAGAAAACAAAAGGAAGAAGAAAAAGTTGCAAAATTTAACGACAACGAGGATCAGTGTATGAGACAGGAACTAAACAATAAGCTCCGTCTTTGACAAGAGCACATGTTAAGTTAAATGGAACACAATTAAAGGAAATATTTATGGAGATGTGATAAATTCAGTTATGCAGTTTGTAGGATGTTGTCGAACACATAGGTGCTTTATAAAAAATTCCTAGACTGTCATAACAAAAATTAAAGGCTGGAAAATCAGTATGAGATACATCCTAGGCAGGGATCTGCTATATACAGAGTGTTCGGGAAGTCCCGTTACAAACTTCTAGAACTTATAGGGGAGAGTGAGTACATAATATTTTGAATAGGAACCCATGTCCGGAAACGCACTGTTCCAGTTCTACAACAGTTTCAATCTAGATGTTTAACTCATTCACTTCTGCTTGAGGAATTGAATTAGGCGTGACACATTACAAATATTAGGTAACAACTGGCAAGGAGACATAACGAAACATTGATTTATCACTTAAACACAGTTTTTTGTACTAACACTTGAACATTACGTGTTTATATTACTCCAAACCAAAAAAAGAAGCCAGTATATTGTACGTATAGAAGAGTACTGACGCGTTACATCAGCGGCTTGGTGTGGCGACCACCAACGTTGTGACAGCCATTGTACCTAAGAAGCACGTTCTGGTACACGCTCTCCATACCACACGGAGTCCCTTCAACTTCTAATGCAGCAGCCAGAACTCGTGCCAGCAGATATTCATCTGTCTTTACAGGAATCTCGTAAGTCAAACTTTGCAAGGGAGACGTTGAGCGACATCAGGTGACCGTCTCACTACACGTCATCCTATCTACCCTATTGCATATCAGTACATGGAACTCTGAGACTTTTCTCTTTCCCTCAGCAGACAAGGACGCGATACACATCTGAACTGAAACCGTCATAGAACGGAAACGGTACGTTTCCGGACATGGGTTAATATTCAGAGTATCATGTACTCACTCCTCTCTACAAGTGCTAGAAGTTTGTAATGGGAATTCCCGAACACGCTGCATAAACGGAAACGAACGAAAGACATTCCTGTCTTGGATTGCAGCATGTCGACAGAGTCTAAAGGATAACTGCAGTATATTTAATATCTACGTCAACTGGAAACGAGCCTAGCACCTCGTAATAGAGGACAGTAGTTCTGGGCTGAAACAAGATAAAAGAAAATAAGTGTAACAAGGTACTGACCATAGCTGTTAAAGACGGATAACACCGCGTAACACAGTCACATAACTGGAAAAGGAAGGAAGCCATCCACAAAATGAAATTTAAAGTTCAGCAGAAGAGGTTCCAGGGCATTTTAGGTTCGTGAGTCTGAACAGTCAAGAGTTCTTAATAGAAGCATAGAGCAAGACAGACATCACTGTACAACATTAACTGAAAGGAAATTGTATACTGAAGGAGCAGCTACAGACCTACTAAGAACGTGAAACAGATAGGAAACATGCCAAGGAGAAACCATACTCTCTGCAGATCAACGAAATACACTATGTGATCAGAAGTATCAGAAGTATCCGGACACCTCAAAAGACATACGTTTTCCATACTACGTGCATTGTGCGACCACCTACTGCCAGGTACTGCATATCGGTGACTTCAGTAGTCACTACAGATCGTGAGAGAGCAGAATGGGGCGCTCCGCGGAACTCACGGACTTCGTACGTGATCAGGTTATTGGGTGTCACTTGTGTCATACGTCGGTAGCGAGACTTTCACACTCCAAAACATCCTTAGGTCCACTGTTTCCAATGTGATAGTGAAGTGGAAACGTAAAGGGACTCGTACAGCATATAAGCGTACAGGCCGACCTCGTTTGTTGACTGACAGGGACCGACGACAGTTGAAAACGTTCGTAATGTGCAATACGCAGACATCTATCCAGACCATCACACAGGAATTCCAAACAGCATCAGGATCCATTGCAAGTACTATGACTGTTAGGCGGGAGGTAATAAAACATGGATCTCATCGTCGAGCGGCTGCTCATAAGCCACACATAACGCCGGTAAATGCCAAACGACGCCTCGCTTGGTGTAAGGAGCGTAAACATTGGAAGACTGGACAGTGGAAAAACGTTTAATGGAGTGACGTATCACGGTACACACTGTGGCGATCCGATGGCAGGGTGTGGGTATGGCGAATTTCCGGTGAACGTCATCTGTCAGCGTGTGTAGTGCCAACAGTAAAATTCGGAATTGGAACGACGACTTCAAGCCAGGCCTCATAGATCGACATCGATACCTCTCCTCAGTGCAGCACTCTGTGAAGAATGGGCTGCCATTCCTCATGAAATCTTCCAGCACCTAATTCAACGTTTGCATGTGAGAGTGGAAGCTGTCATCAAGGCTAAGGGTGGGCCAACACCGTATTGAATTCCAGGATTACCGATGGAAGGCGGCACGAACTTGTAAGTCATTTTCGGCCAGATGTCCGTATACTTTTGATCACATAGTGTATATCAAGAGTCAGTAAGACTCGCTAGACAGAAGAATCATCAGGCCTACTAATAGCGCTGAGACGTACATTAGAAACCAAACGGCTTTGTCTCCTTTTATAAACTGGTTCACGTCAGTTCAACGAACTCAAACAACGTCGAGTGCGGCCAGTACTTGTATGGGTAGGATACATCACGGTGTGTCGGTTGCTTTCCATTTGCCTTTACGGCAAAGGGGAGGAGGGGTGGTGCTTTAAGTCCTTGATCACCAGTCTCTGCACCAAATTTTTCTTCAGTGTCTCATGAAGTGAGGCCATATGATACTGTTGCTGCTGATCTGTACGTCGACACTCTTGGTGCTATTTGATAGGTGGAGGCTCTGGCTATGTGGCACCACCAGATTTCATCCTCCTTCTCCTCTCGCGTCATCATCCAACACAAACATGACACTGCACTAAACACACATCCATTACCGTCACCTACAATTACCAGATACTTTTAAACACACAACTCTCATACTTTGTGAAGAAAGGTGCCATTTTGCGTGAAGAATAAGGAAAATGTTACCTACAGGCCAGCTGAACCTTGCCTTCGGGTCCTTCCAGCCAACAATGTCAGGTGACTTTAATTTTATGTGACCACTGTCGACTGCGAGGCTGAATTGGTCGCATGAATTTCGTTTCTTGTTAAACTATGTCGATGATCGTATCCCTACATGCCGTCATCCATGAAACGGCTGCTCGAAACATGCATTGCAGTGTGGACACTAACTGGAGGGGACTGTATTATGCAGTAGGGACAGCCACTTGGGCCTCCACGAAACCTCTGGTAGAAATCTAAGGCACGATGACAGCTGTAGATTACCTGAACATTACTTCAGTTCACCTGCGTCGCTTGAAGCTTGATATCTTCCCTGACGGCCACGGCATTTTCCAGCAGTATAACTATCTGTGTCACAAAATCAGAATCGTGCTATAATGGTTTGAGGAGCATGATGGTGAACTCTCGTTGACGTCTTGGTCACCAAATTCGCCTGATCTGAACCCGTTGGAACACACCTGGGATGCTTTCGGACGCTAGCACCGAGCCCACAAACCACCGACCCGTAATTAACGGGAATAGCATTACACCTGAGTAGATATTTGTTACCAGTTACCAAGGAATCCATGCCGCCCAGAATCACTACTGTACTGCGTTCAGTAGGTGGACATACATGAGACAGGGGTGGGGAAAAAATCGCAACTTAAAAAATAATTAATGTAGTTTTAGCAAATTTGGTTAAATAACATACTTCAGCGATTAACATTGAAAGATCACAGGTCAATGTAAGCACGAAATAACCCATTGCAAATGTGAAATGCTGGTTCATTAATAACCGGTGCAATCGCCAGACTGTTGAACATAAGCATGCAAACGTGCATGCCATGTGTTGTATAGGTGGCGGATGTCAGTCTGTGGGATGGAATTCCATGTCTGTTGCACGTTGTCGGTTACTACAGGGAGGGTTAATGCTGTCTGTGATGATGCTGGAGTTGTCGTCCAAGGATATCCCAGTTGTGCTCAATTGCAGACAGATCTAGTGCTCAAGCAGGCCAATCCTACATGTCGACACACTGTAGGGAATGTTGGATTACAGCGGTATGTGAGCGAACGTTATCCTTTTGGAAAACATCCCCTGGAATTCTGTTCATGAATGGGAGCAAAACAGGTCGAATCACCAGACTGATACACAGTTTCACAGACAGGTTGTGTGGGATAACCACGAGAGTGTTCCTGCTGTCATACAAAATCGCATCCCAGACCATAACTACAGTTGTAGGGCCAGCGTAACTAGCATGCAGACAGGTTGGTTACAGCCTTCAACTGGTCTCCTTGTAATCAACAAATGGCCATTGCTGGCACCAAGGCAGAACCAGCTTTCATCAGAAAACATAAAAAGTCTCCGCCGGCGGCTATGGCCGAGTGGTTCTAGGCAATTCAGTCCGGAACCACGTGCTGCTACGGTCGCAGGTTCGAATCCTGCCTCAGGCATGTATGTGTGTGATGTCCTTAAGTTGGTTAGGTTTAAGTACTTATAAGTCCAGGGGACTGATGACCTCAGATGTTAAGTCCCATAGTGGTTAGAGCCATTTGAACCATTAAATGGTCTCCACCCTGCCGTCCAACACCACTGAAGTCGCTGACGGCGGTGGTTTGTGGCCAGTGGAACACACGCTACACGGCGTCTGTCTGGCAGCTGTCCTTGAAGTAACCGATTTGGAGCAGTTCGTCGTTTCACTTTGGTACCAATTGCTGCGCAGATTGCTGCTGCAGCCGGCCAGGGTGGCCGAGCGGATCTAGGCGCTACAGTCTGGAACCGCGTGACCGCTACGGTCGCAGGTTCGAATCATGCCTCGGGCATGGATGTGTGTGATGTCCTTAGGTTGGTTAGGTTTAAGTAGTTCTAAGTTCTAGGGGACTGATGACCGAAGATGTTAATTCCCATAGTGCTCAGAGCCATTTGAACCATTGCTGCTGCAGATGTAGTACGCTGGGCCAGAGCCATACGCCGGACGCGGTGGTCTTTCCTCTCGGTTATCCCACGTGGCCGTCCGGAATCTGATCATCTTGTGACCATACATTCTCGTGAAAATCGCTGCAAGCAATCATGTACAGTGGCTACATTCCTGCTAAGTCTTTCTACAGTATCGCTGAAGGAACATCGAGCTTCTCGTGGCTGTATTACACGACCTCGTTGAAACTCAGTCAGGAGCTGATAATGGCGTTTTTGTCGCCTTAAAGGCATTCTTCATTAACATCAAAAAACCATATCCAATCTCACCACCGTTAAGTGGGTATTTAAAGCAGACCTGATTTGCATCGTCGTAGTAGAGCTACTAGCGCCACTCTTACGCGACTGGCGCGAAATTTCAATAGACATCATGTTTCAGATGTAGAAACACGCCTACCATTTTTCGTTTACATCGAACAACTCCTTCTTGGTGCTGCGATTTTTTTTCGTCAGTGCATTAACTAGATGATCATAATGATTAAGCTCATCAATTTAGATGTCATAATAATCAATAATCACTCTGTCAGAATGGTCAGAAACTAGAAAATCGTGAGGGCCCTCACGATGAGTGACTATAAAGTTGTTTGCTGTACAAACAAATTCAGAGACGAATATGTATAAAATTATAGACGATACAAAATCAGGAAAAGCGACTGAAGCTACCTGATGACTATTTTCAGCTATCAGGAACCGATGTGATTATGGACACGAAAACCCGAAAACTCGTGACCACAGCAAAAGTTTCCATAGAAGGTGAAATACCAGTCATAATAAAAACGGTTCTGAGTTCACGAGTATCATGGAACGAGAGCCTTCAAAAACTGAGAACATAAGTCAGAAAAGCAAGACTATTCTACCAGATAAGCCTCGTTGCAGAAGAAAGATTTCGTAGGCCGTTCAGATACAGAGGCCTCAAGTAACAATTTTAAGACCACTCTTGCGTGGAAAGATGGAGAGACGGAACCGATTCGTGGCACATAATTTGTACCTTGACCCACGGAGCACACCGTATAAAATCATCTGCCATAAGATGAAATCCCCAAAAATGTTATCAACCTTCAAACAAGTAGACGGCAGTGACAGAGAATTCGCAGCAGTCGGCACGGTTTCTAACGAACACTCTGTTTTCGGATCGCGTTAGGCAAGATGAATTTGACGAAAAAAGCGAATTGCGCGACAAAATCTCAGGCGAATGAGATGGAGACGTGATAGGTTTCTCAATTTTCAGATCAAGAAGTTGTAACACAACACCTGCAGAATTAAATTAATACTTTTTCTTACTAGACTTGAACTAGCGTAGTGCTTTGAATGTCTCAGACACGATTTCCGTATAATACTTCCCATACTATCAATTTTGCCATAATGAAAAAGATCTATGTTTGTAACAAAATAATTAGTAGACAAAGATAAAACGTCCTTGTAAATGTTAATAACTTGAATTGTAATAAAACTGAAAACTCATTATGAACATGTAATATCGGTAGAAGTGTAAAGTAGTAGTGTTTTTTAAAAGTCATTGTTGAAGCGCGGCGCTCAAGTAAAAGTTGAATGCTAGACAGTAATCCATACGTACGCTAGTGACGAAATAGGAGTTAACCTGTGGTCGTCCAGCAAGTTGGCGTGAAAAGTATTTGCAATGGACACATTACACTGCTCATTAGTCTGAGGAAGGCACCCAGCCAGATGGACACGGACATGCAAATGAGTGAAGGTACACTCAGAGTTACGCTGTTGGGCACGTGAAAAGCAATTTCATCTCTGGAATGTCCCGATGATGCACCATTTTCGTACGGCTTCCAGGACTGGTATTTAGATCTGCATTGTAAACTCGAGGACTCATTTCATTTATAAAGACAAACCGTAATACATCAAGAGTCAATGCAGTAAGTTTTCCATTACAAGGAATAGTTCCTCTGTCCTGGTGAATAATTTTAAAATTAAGAACTGCTAGAAAAATAATTAAGATTGAAACCGTGTGCACAACATTATTAAATTTACTACAAATATCAATAGAAGTGTTTAATATAGGTTGCGCTAAGTAGCCATTCGGATAGCAAAAGCAGCTGCTGCATTGTACCGTCGCTACTAGTAACTGTTGTTGAAATACGCATGTTAAAAATACATTGCTTTGCAACTGAAATGTATGTGGCACTATGAATAGCGCGTAACCGCGCCGACATAAATGCATGCCTGGATGAGTTGTGTTGCGTTATTGTTGTCAGTTCTACTTCTTGGAACTGCTGTTTAAGTCGAAGCGATTTCGAGAGCGCTGTTTGAATATACGGTGTTGCGGGCCGAGCTGACTTTTAAATTAAGTGTGTCACGCATCGTTTCCCATCAATGCTTTAATCCAGCTACTGCTGGTGTCTTGATATTATTTCCATGTGGGGGGACTAAATTTACGTACATATTGATTTCATTACGTTATATTTCCCGTATCTTATTTGATTAATCGTACCTGAGCTGTCCTATTGCCAATATTTAAAAAGCGTAGGCCTTTTATGCAGTAGGACTGATGTTACAGCGTTACTGTTCTGCAAATATACACTCTAAGACAAAAGAAAGAAAAAAAAGCAACGCACCACGAATGAATTATCCGAATGGGACGGCAATCGGTAAATGTGATGTACGTGTACAAACAAACAAAAGATTACATTTTCGGTAAAATACGATGATTTATTCAAATTGAGCGAGCCAGTAACGCGTTGGTCCACTTATGGGTCTTATGCAAGCAGTTATTCAGCCTGGCATTGATTGATAGCGTTGTTGGGTGGTATCAGGGCAGATTCTGTCCAAATGGGGCGTTGATTGTCAAAAACCAGAGCTAGTTCGAGGGCGCTGCCCACAATGTTCCAAACGTTGTGAACTGGGGAGAGATCCGGCGACCTTGCTGGCCAAGGTAGGGCTTGTCAAGCACGAAGACAAACGGTCGGACGTTATCTTTCTGAAACGTAAGTCCAGGATGACTTGCCATGAAGGGTAACAAAACGAGGCATAGAATGTCGTTGACGTACCACTGTGCTGTAAGTGCGCCGCGGATGACGACCATAGGGGTCTTGCTGTAAAATAAATGGCACCACAGACCATCACTCCTGGTTTTCGGTCAGTATGATGAGCAACAGTCAGATTGGTATCTCTCCGGGTGTTTCCAGCCGCGTCTTCGCTGGTCATCGGGGATCAGTTCGAAGCGGGACTCACTACTGACGGCAGTTCTACTCCAGTCAATGAGTTTCCAGGCCGAAGACGTGTCTAAAATCGCCCCGAACAGCGGTGGGATACCAGCCTGACTGTCGCCCGCTATACGGCCCGACAGCAAGGAGTAATGGTCTGGCCTGCCATTTCTTCTCGTAGCAGCACCTCTTTGGTTGTCATCCGCCGCAGCCAAACAGCACAGCGGTACGTCGACGATATTCTACGTTCCGCTTTCTGGTAAGGTCATGCATTTTTTTCTTTTTTCTTCGTTCTTAGGGTGTATTTTACTTTGACACACAAGCTGCAACGACGGCTTCTCATAGGTCTCCTTCAGTTCTATTTCGCGTAATTTTACTTTTTCAGTTACGTGGACTGAGTATGTCATATTTGGGAAACACCTACTAGCGCCGCAAATTTAGTCCTTTATATTCCGAAATGAGACATTTCGTCGAAAAACGATGTAGGAAATTTTGAAGCTGAAAATATATAAATCACCCGGACCTGACGTCATGTCTAGTGAAGTTGTGCATGCTCTCCAGATGCATATTAGCCTACATTTGTTCCAGATCTGTAACGGGTGTCTATTGCAGGGAATAATGCCAGATTTTGGAAAAAGGCAATTGTGATTTTACTTCAAAAATATTGAAGACAAAAGTCCCCTAACACCAAAGTGCTACAGACTAATTTGCCTTCTCAGCACCTTGAGAAATTGCTGGAGAAGCTGGAATCGGGTAGAGTACAGGGTAAAAGCCTGCTTCATGAGTATCGTCACAATAATGTCGCTTCGAAAGTTGAATGTCAACAGAAATTGCCGTAAAAAAACGGTATAAAACTTGCAAAAAAACACTCCGAACAAATATGTTGCACCCATAGTGATAGATTTCGCTGGTGCAATTGAGAATCCATACAGCCAAGCATTTTTTTTCCGCTCGAGGAATTTGGAATGCCTAACAGCGTTATACAAGTGTTTTTGAAAATTGTGAAAAAGTGAAGAGGCAACACCGTCGTGTCCAGGAGAGATCTTTACGAAAGAAATTTCGAAAGAATGCTCCTAGTAATCCATATGTGGTATTTTATACTGTGATATGGTACACGACCCAGTATTAGGAAAATTGCCGGATAACTAAGGCGTCGTAGGTTCGAATCCTGCGTCGGGCATGGATGTGTGTGATGTCCTTAAGTTACTTAGGTTTAAGTAGTTCTAAGTTCTAGGGGACTGATGACCTCAGATGTTAAGTCCCATAGTGCTCAGAGCCATTTGAACCATTTGAACTAGAGCGTGAAGTACATCATCAACAAAATTATTAGCCTACCCCGTTATGATTCAAACTATCTACGCGAACGAGAAGGACGTATCATGACTCTATCCTAAATGTAATAACAGAATATTGTGCAAGTGCTTTGATGCCCACCGTTCTGCTCAAAACACCACACTAGGTAGTTAAAAGGGTGAACAGCTATATAATTCTACCGCTGACGCTGGCATTTTGTAACTTAAGCAGTTGAAGCCGTTGCATGTAATACTTGGAATATGCACTCTCGATCTATGGACAAGAAAGAAAGTGGCAATGTATTGCATGTAAAGGAAAGAATGAAATCAATAGCAGTATATAACATAAACAGGGCCACGAGCAGACAGCAAAGATCTGAGACCCTACCACATTCAGCGAGATGTGAATACGGCTTCCTCCTCAACAAAGACTGAAAATGAGGTACCTGAATTCCTCAAGGTCTTTGATACTCTTCTTGACAGCCCATGGCCCTTATGAGAGACGCGAAAGTGGCGGAGAAGTCAAGCCAGAACACACTGCTTAGAAATCACCTCTTCATACAGTTATTATTGAGGCTGACGGTCAGCAACGGAATTTACACGGAAAATCTGACGTGATGGATGACGCTGCGTTGTAAGAATACAAGGCAGCCCCTAAATAATATCGCCAACACCATTTCAAGAAATCCTTACATATCAACCTTCTTCCGTTAAACTACGGAAGGCTGCGCCGGAAGACAGAGAGGCAACGCAGAGAAGGTGTCAACTGTCAGCGACCACGGTAGTCGGACAGCTAAAAGAGTACGCTCGGTGAACATTAGCAGGAACCATTCGCCTGTCTCTCGTTATACAGGGAGCCACGAGCGGACTGACGTCCCAATAACATGGCTTCAGAAGTTCGACGTCAACAGAGGATGCCGTAAAGAACAGTATAAAACTTGCGAAAAACAATCCGTACAAATATGTTGCACCCTTAGTGATAGATATCACTGATGCAATTGATAATTCATGTAGCTAATCATTTATGATGTGGCACTTCATCCTGCAACAGTGACTTTCTCTCGGAACAGGTGAGTCGTCCCCTGCGACATAGCAGCCAGCGGAAAACGGTGCACCTAGCAGTTAGCGTCGAAAATCCACGAAGATTTTTGCGAATAATGTTATTGTATACAGAGAAGTTGCAACTCTAGAAAATTGTAGTAAATTCAGAAAGATCTGCGGAGTATCCACGCTTGATACAGGGATTGGCAGTTGACCCTCAACGTAAACAATTGTAACATACTGCGCATAAATAGGCAGAAACACTCATTGTATGATTACATGACTGCAGAGAAGTCGCTGGGGGCAGTCATCTCCGTAAAATACCTAGGAGTATGCGCTCGGAGAGATTTAAACTGGAACGATCACATAAACGTAATCGCAGCTAAGGAAGATTTCAGACGGAGATTCACTGGAAGACACCCAGGAAATACAGTGGGCAGGTAGCTTACAAAAACCCTCGTTCAAACAATTCAAGAATATTACTCGTCAGTTTGGGATCTGTACCAAATAGGATTGATTGAGGAAATAAAGAAGATGCGAAGATTACCAGCATACTTCGTTACAGGCTGGTTTAGTAAGCACGGAAGCGGCACAGAGATGATCAGCGGACTCCAGTGTTCAAAAATGGTTCAAATGGCTCTGAGCACTATGGGACTCAACTTCTGAGGTCATTAGTCCCCTAGAACTTAGAACTAGTTAAACCTAACTAACCTAAGGGCATCACACACATCCATGCCCGAGGCAGGATTCGAACCTGCGACCGTAGCGATCTCGCGGTACCAGACTGCAGCGCCTAGAACCGCACGGCCACTTCGGCCGGCATGACTCTAGTGTCAGACACTACAAGAAAGGTGTTCTGAATCACAGTGAGGGTTATCGTAAAAAAATCCGAAAGCGTATGTTTCTAGAAGTGTCAAACAACATCTTGCGAAAATACCATGAAAGCAGAATGAGAGAGATTCGAGCACACACGGAAGCTCACCAGCACTCGCTCTTACCTTGAACCATTCGGGACTGGGACAGGACAGGAGAGAAGTGACAGTGGAACACAAAGACCTCTCCACCACACCCCATAAACTGACTGACGGAGTGGAGGTGCATATGTAGATGAAAATGTGAAGGCTCATTCCACCACAGCGCCTACGGACTGGTGAGTAATACAGTGCATTGTGGAATCTGGCACACACAAGACTGTTTTTGTAACAGTTTCTAATGTACGTTCAAACAAATTCCGGGCTTTCAGCCGGTCACCATTTAGTTTCCCTCCATGGCTCACCTGTAGGTGACTGGCAGGTGATCAGTCGAAATATTGTGCTACGAATTAAACGACGACCACATGCAAGCCCGACATTTGAACACTCAATTAGCCGGGAACATTTTAAAATTCGCGTGTTTATATGTAATTCAATTAGGTATAGTGAACTATAGTGACAGGCAGTAGTAGAACTAACTGTCGGTCAATAATAATAGCAGGCACAAGTTACTTGTGGTAGCGGTAGTGCTACTCCAAAAAGGGTAGTAAAATACGAAATTTACGTACTTTTCATGTATATTATAGCACGAAGAATACATGATTAAGTTTTTTGGTGATTTGGGGGTATACAGCGTGCAAAATTTAGTTCATAGAGCCGTCACTTCTAGCAGAAACAACGGCTGTAGCCCGACTCGGCATCTAGTCGAAAAGAGCTTTGAAGCACTGTTGTGTAAGGAGCATGCATATTTCGTAACAGTGTGTGTGTGTGTGTGTGTGTGTGTGTGTGTGTGTGGTTTTTCGTGAAATCCGAAGAAAAATGTTCAAATGTATGTAAAGTCTGTGGGACTTGACTACTAAGGTCATCAGTCCCTAGTCTTACACACTGTTAACCTAAGTTTAACTTCCGCTAAGTACAACACACACACACACACACACACACACACACACACACACACACATATGCCCGAGGGACGACTCGAACCTCCGGCGGGAGCGGCCGCGCAATCCAAGACGACAAGGCGCCTGAGACTGCGCGGCCATTCCGCGTGGCTATGAAGAAAAGAGGCAGACCCATGATTCGGAATACAAACACATCAAGAAAGAAAAGAAGCCAAGGAATTGCCTTTAAAGGACTATTGTGACATCTGTTGTGCAATGCGTGGGAATACATTCACCCAGTTTACATGCGTTTCCAAAACCGTATTTCGTAAGCCGATGTCCCAGACCCGCTTTTGGTTGGTCAGGCAAACATTTCAAAATCGATTCTGGAAATCTGCTTTTATAAAGCCGCTTTCCAGTTTCACAATTGATTTTCGTGCCCATGTAAACAGCTCGGAGAGTCTAGTTATTTTTACGGTGGTGGTGGTGGTTAGTGTTTAACGTCCCGTCGACAACGAGGTCATTAGAGACGGAGCGCAAGCGCGGATTAGGGAAGGATTAGGAAGGAAATCGGCCGTGCCCTTTCAAAGGAACCATCTCGGCATTCTCCTGAAACGATTTAGGGAAATCACGGAAAACCTAAATCAGGATGACCGGAGACGGGATTGAACCGTCGGCCTCCCGAATGCGAGTCCAGTGTGCTAACCACTGCGCCACCTCGCTCGGTGTATTTTTACGTCTTTGCGTATCTACTGAACGGCAGCTGTCAGCCCATAGCCGGCAGCTAGCAGGCCGCGTTGCAACAGTGTAATGTCAGTTGTTAGCTGGCAAACTGGCAGGCGGCGCGGCAACAGTTTAGCCACAAAATGGTTCAAATGGCTCTGAGCACTATCCGACTCAACTGCTGAGGTCATCAGTCGCCTAGAACTTAGAACTAATTAAACCTAACTAACCTAAGGACATCACACACATCCATGCCCGAGGCAGGATTCGAACCTGCGACTGAAGCGCCTTTAACCGCACGGCCACACCGGCCGGCGTTTAGCCACAGCTGACAACTTCAACTACTACTTGGACACTATATCGTGGCAGTCAGCCTCGACTGTAAACAAATTAGGAAAACAAACAAACAGATTCTCCTATTTCTATATAAGAAAACGAAGCATTTCACAGGAAGTAAGACTTTTTTCTCAAAGGAAACAATTCTGGCAGAGGAGGTTTACCTTTTACAAGGTGGCACGTGGAAAGTCCTCATTTGTTTACGCTCGCAGCCAGTTGCTACAATATAGTGTCAGAGTAATAGCAAGTAATTGTAATTGTAATTGAAGTATAGGCAGGCCATATTTTAAACTGAGAAGACGGAATATATTATAAAAAAAGAAATTAGCTTTAGAGATCATTTTAATTCTCGTAACAAATATATCAATGCCAACAGAATTCAATTAATAATTATTTTGTAAATGATAGAAGACAGAAACAAAATTCCTACAGAGTTACAGTTCAGGTACGTTAGCTGAGCAACTACGAAGAAAAATGCTTTCTTCTTTACTATAGACGAGTCTGTAGGAGTAATAATGGAATCCTAATGTGATGGTTGAGGGCGCTTCTGCTGACACAATTTTGGAAAGTTGGGTTCAATTCTTGACAACTGGAGACGGATGTCTGGTTCCGCATCTAGACAGCTTTGGTACTTAGTTTTGTGGCCAGCTTAGATCGAGAATCCAGATTCAAACATGTATGTTTTGGTAAACGGAAGAAGTACACGTTTTGCCTTTTCAACAAAGGGGTAGTATTTCTTGTTATCCAAACGGATCCAAAAGTGTAAGTAACAGTCATTGTCGAAACTTGATTTCAAGCTAGGGTCTGCGGAAATTTCTATCAACAACTCATATTCATTTGATTCGGCTTTTTGGATACAGTGAATGGGTTGACCACCCATTCGTGTTTCTGCAGCTTCTCATCTTCAGCTGTTGGGAAATAATGCTCCAACAATGACATCAAGCTTCGGAGATGTTCCAGGATTTGATGAAACAAATTCTTTCCAAGCGCCAATGTTTTGTTTTGCAAAAACTCCTTGAGAAGAGGAAAACACTCGACCTCCCACTCCTCGACACTCTCTGCCCAAAAACTAATTTTCCTCTTGAATTCTCGAACCTTGTCGATAGCCACTGATTGTTTCACTTTGCCCTTGGAGTGAAATATTCATTTCGTTCATTTTGGAGAAAATATCTGACAAATAAGCAAGTATACACCGCCAATTTTCGTCATTAATAAAGTCTCCTAATTTGGTGTTATGCTCCAAAAGGAAAGCTAAGACTTCCAATCTTAATTCGTACAACCGAGAGAGTGCAGTCCCACGTGAGAGCCACCTCATTTCTGCGTGGAGAAGCAGGGAACGATGAAGGCTTCCCATATCTTCACACAGTATTGAGAAAAGTCTTGACTTCAACAGGCTTGATTTTATGTAGTTAATGATTTGAATGGATTTGTCTAAAACTTTCTTGAACGAAACAGGCATTTGTTTCGTAGCTAAAGCGTATCTATGGACAGCATAATGACTACTGCTGCAATTCTTGGCGTTTTCTTTTATTTTCGTTATTGCTCCGACTGTAGGACACGTCATAGCTTTTGCACCATCTGTGCACACATCTATGCAATTAGACCATGAAACGTCGTTAGTCCTTTAAAAATCATCCAATAGACGCAATATTTCAGCACCTGTTTTGTTGGCAAGTAGTGGTCTGCACAATAAGAGGTCCTCCTCAAAACGTCCAGAATATTCATAACGGACAAAAGACAATAAAATTGCTAATCCTGCAACATCAGTGGATTCATCTATCTGCAGAGAAAATGAATTGGTGTTGGATACGAGAATCAAGAGTGCCTTTCACATCATTTGAGATGTCAACAATGCGTCTCTTGACAGTATTGTTTGATAATGGCACCGAAGATACAAGCTTTACTGCCTTTTCGTCTAGCAAGCAAGAAACAATGTCATTAACAAACGGCTTTATGAGATTTTCTGCAATGGTATGAGCTTTGCCTGTTTTTGCCACTCGATAACTAACCAAGAAAGAAGCTTTTAATGATTTTTCATTAATTGTTTTTGCATGAGTTTTCACCCAATTCTGAGAAGCAGCTAGTTCAGCACTCTTCCTTTTGAGAAAATCGATGTCTTTAGCCTGGAAATCCGGGTGAGTACCTTCAAAATGACGGCGCAATTTAACTGGAGCCATTGAACTGTTCGGAAGGGCTCACGCACAAATTAAACACTGAGATTTACCCTCCTTTGTCTCCATAAAGCCCATTTCTAAATAGCTTTCGTTGTACTTATGCTTCTTGGTTATTCCACTTCCACAGGATATTGCAACCAATGGAGTTCAGATGGCTCTGAGCACTATGGGACTTAACGTCGGAGGTCATCATCCCCTAGAACTTAGAACTACTTAAACTTAACTAACCTAAGGACGTCACACACATCCATGCCCGAGGCAGGATTCGAACCTGCGACCGTAGCGGTCGCGCGGTTCCGGACTGAAGCGCCTAGAACCGCTCACCCACCGCGACCGGCTACCAATGGAGTACTTGCTACGTTTTCACATAATAAATCCGGCTGTGGAGCTTCTTGTGATTGTTCTGTCTTTGGTCGTCCCCCCTCCTCATTCATTTCAATTGGAAACTTCCCTTGTTGTGAAGACCATGGATAAACTGCACCCTTCTTCAATGGTCCTGACTTCAGCCACCGATCGATGTTAGCAGTAATAAACTGGTCACAAATCGAGTTATAAATAGGTAGTGCACTGACAAAGCAAGTTTAACATGATGCCTGGGGCCCCATACGTGCCAGCGAGCACTGTGATTGGTCGACAAAGCTCGCTCCGCGCATGCGTAAAAGGTTTCAGCGCATCTAGCGTCGTGAGCCGGCGCACAAACGACCCCCGGTATTGTTGCGAAACAGTCGATCAGAGAAGCCGCAATCTCCAGCATTAAGCTGTATTTGCGTTCTCACTTAGGAACCGCAAAGGCTGCTTGGGAATACGACCTGAAGTAAAAGTACACATGTTTTACACAAAAAATAGTGATGAATTTGATTTTCACATTTTTATTCAATAATTTTACTCATTATTTTACAGGATTTGGTGGAAGGTGGCAGCGGAGCCCCTAGAAAGAGCTGACGGACCCCTAAGGGGTCCGCAGACCACACGCTGGGAAGCGCTGCCCTAACAATTCCCGAAATGGAATGTCCCATGCGTGCAACTCCAACTACCATTCTGCGTTCAAAGTCTGTTAAATCCCGTCGAGTGGCAAAAATCACGTCTGAAACCTTTTCACATGAATCACCTGAATACAATGACAGTTCCGTCAATGAACTGCCATTTTATACCTAGCATATGTGATGCTACCGTCATTTACACATTTGGATACCGCTGTCCCATGACATTTGTCAGCTCAGTGTATTTGCGTATCTAAGCATGTACACTACTGGCCATTAAAATTGCTGTACCACGAAGATGACGTGCTACAGACGCGAAATTTAACCGACAGGAAGAAGATGCTGTGATATGCAAATGATTAGCTTTTCAGAGCATTCACACAAGGCTGGTGCCGGTGGCGACACCTACAACGCCCTCGCATGAGGAAAGTTTGCAACCGATTTCTCATACACAAACAGCCGTTGACCGGCGTTGCCTGGTGAAACGTTGTGATGCATCGTGTAAGGAGGAGAAATGCACACCATCACGTTACCGACTTTGATGAAGGTCGGATTATAGCCTATCACGATTGCGGTTTATCGTATCGCAACATTGCTGCTCGCGTTGGTCGAGATGCAATGATTGTTAGCAGAATATGGAATAAGTGGATTTAGGAGGGTAATACAGATCGCCGTGGTGGATCCCAACGGCCTCGTATCACTAGCAGTCGAGATGACAGGCATCTTATCCGCATGGCTGTAACGGATTGTGCAGCTACAGCGCGATCCCTGAGTCAACAGATGGGAACGTTTGTAAGTTTGTAAGACAACAACCATCTGCACGAACAGTTCGACGACGTTTGCAGCAGCATGGACTATCAACTCGGAGACCATGGCTGCGGTTACCCTTGACGCTGCATCAGAGACAGGAACGCCTGCGATGGTGTACTCAACGACGAACCTGGGTGCCCGAATGGCAAAACGTCATTTTTTCGGATGAATCCAGGTTCTGTTTACAGCATCATGATGGTCGCATCCCTGTTTGGCGACACTGCGGTGAACGCACAATGGAAGCGTGTATTCGTCATCGCCATACGGCGTGATAGTATGGGGTGCCATTGGTTACACGTCTCGGTCACCTCTTGTTCGCATTGACTGCACTTTGAACAGCGGACGTTACATATCAGATGTGTTACGATCTGTGGCTCTACCCTTCATTCGATCCCTGAGAAGCCCTACATTTCAGCAGGATAATGCACGACCGCTTGTTGCAGGTCCTCTACGGGTCTTTCTGGATACAGAAAATGTTCGACTGCTGCCCTGACCAGCACATTCTCCAGGTCTCTCAGCAATTGAAAACGTCTGGTTAATGGTGGCCGAGTAAGTGGCTTGTCATAATATGCCAGTCACTACTCTCGATGAACTGTGGTATCGTGTTGAAGCTGCATGGGCAGCTGTACCTGTACACGCCATCCAAGCTCTGTTTGACTCAATGCCCAGGCGTGTCAAGGCCGTTATTACGGCCAGAGATGGTTGTTCTGGGTACTGATTTCTCAGGATCTATGCACCCAAACTGCGTAAAAATGTAATCACTTTTCAGTTCTAGTATAATATATTTGTCCAATGAATACCCGTTTATCATCTGCATTTCTTCTTGGTGTAGCAATTTTAATGGCCAGTAGTGTAGTTCGCTTTGTGCCAGTTTGAGGTTTGTTGCATACCGTCGTTAAGGTGTTGCAATTTTAGTGACTATCAGTGTGGTAAAAGCAGAAATAGCTATGATAATGACAAGTAGTACTCTGTTACCTGTAGTGCTAAATTTGTATTCATTCCTTGCCGATGTAATAAATTAGTATTAACTGTTGATATTAACAGTCTAACTAAAGATGAGTGCTGCGTGTGTTTAAATTGTGGACAACAGACTTAAATACTGAGAAACGCATAAACAATAATAAACTTCGATGGTGAGATTGTTCTCGGATATATATCTGATACAGAGACAATGTCTGACATTTAGTGTATAGAATTCTGACACTTGAAGTGGCAACACTTCCGACCTCCCACAAGTTCAAGCTCATTGCCGCCGGCACTCGATATGAGTTAATTACTCGTCCAGACACCAATTATGTAATTTCCCATGTCCTGAATGCATGTCTCCAAGCCGAGAATGAATTACGCACATAGAAAAAAAAGCGCTGAGAAACAGAACTAATACAAGCTGAAACTTGAAACTAGTATGCACATCATAACGCACCAGTTGTCTAAATGAATGTCCTATTTAATTGAAAAGGACAGCTGTTCCGGGCAATAGTGATCCCATTATCAATTTCTTAAGAGTATTATGCCATTAAGCACAGTTGAAAATGTTTGACAACGCATTCTGCAGCTTGCATATTTTTGACTGTCTCTATTGACACAATAATTTTAAAAGTTTGATATTGGGATCATGTCATCATGAAAAACTCTGTGTTTTTAAACAGAATAAACCATAGGATAGAACAACTAGTGCTCCGTGATGCCCGTGCTTTAGCTGCACACCGGCTTCACAGCAGTTTTTCTAGAAAGTCGACGCATTTTAAAGACAATGCCTTGTTCCTTTTAGTAACCATAATTGCCTTATATTGACCTATTGATCCTCAATTTTATTTGGTTATCAAACCAAAATTATGAATCAGATAACCACCGTCTAATATAAGAGTTAAAGTGAGAAATAAAAAATACGCGTGATATATTGTGTACTCATTGGCCATTCCCATTCCTTGTTGCTGACGCACCTAATCCACAAGTTTTCTTTAACTGGTGTTGTCACATCCAAGAGAAATTTAAATAATCCACTTCATTAAAAATAGTAATCAGTGAACATCAAAATTCTAGTGGTTGATTAATTAGTTGTAGTACACTACACGTAATGGCATTGAAGAACGAGAGACCACGAGGTACAATTCTTGTACTCTTTTGTAGAGATACTGTGATAATTACACGTGGCTGACTAAAACTGTGTGTCATTCCGGTATTCGACGTCGCATACGTTTCTTTATTTGGCAGTCGGATTCATATTTTGTCACATACAGCTCAAACTTTGTATGTACAACCTTCTCCAGATTCGTATTAATCTCCTCACACACCCGACGAGGGAGCGGAGAACTCCTAGCCAAGAGAAGAACTGTATGCATCCACATTTTGTGACATGAGAACTTCTATTTAATCATTCATCTACCTCCACATACATACTCCGCCAGCCACCATATGATGTATGGCGGAAGGTATAATGTACCACTACTAGTCATTTGCTTTCCTGTTCCACTCGCAAATGGAATGAGAGTAAAACGATTGTCCACCGTTTCATGGTGCCTGAAGACTCATCGTCAGATGGTAAACAGTTCTTAGTAATTGTCTGTAGCATTGTGGACGCCGGCCGGTGTGGCCGTGCGGTTATAGGCGCTTCAGGCTGGAACCGCGTGACCGCTACGGTCGCAGGTTCGAATCCTGCCTCGGGTCACATATGTGTGATGTCCTTAGGTTAGTTAGGTTTAAGTAGTTCTAAGTTCTAGGGGACTGATGACCACAGATGTTAAGTCCCATAGTGCTCAGAGCCAGAGCCATTGTGGACGTCGTTGTGTAGCAGTGACAAGAAAGAATCAAATCGAAACATGTAAACAATGAACGTGGTAACGTAACTGGAAGGTAGATTTGATGACATTACTTACAGTTATTTGAATCCATGGGATTAGTCCTGGTACACAAAGGTCGACTTGATGACATTACTTGCAGTTATTTGAATCCAAGGAATGATCCCTGGTAAACAAATCACTTTCAGAAATGTTGTTTATATTTTCCGAAGTACAATAGAAATTTTACCATCACAAAAGGCGACTGGTTGCAGTTATTTCTGAAAACCTTCACCCATCGCAGTCGCAATGTCTCACATCCACAATGGATCAAAATGGTTTTAGCTTTAGTGATCGCTGGAGAGAGGAGTGGACCAGACAGGCACCCCCTGCCTTTCATAACACGTCTTTCCACGTCACCACACCACCTGGATTTGATAACCCTGGGGTACTCTAAATAGAACACGAATAAACAGTGGTAGACGCGCTGACTCGCTGTATATATGGGGAAAAATAGCTTCTCCCTTGCGTGACGTGGCGCTGCTAGGCAAACCGCAATAGATATAGTTGAAGCTTGCCTATCGACAACTTTCAGAGGCGACCGCTCCAAATTATTGCATGCTAAGGTGACAGAATACATCAGCAACATGATGGACATTCTGCTTTCGTTGTGTTCCCACGTATTTTGTGGTAGTATATTTTTATGTTTTTGTACAACTATTGCTTTTCACTTTCTGTATGACCTGAATGTCTGATATGCATTCTTAATGTTTGTATTGTCGATTATCTATACGTAATTAATTCAAGTCATGTAAGATGTCATACGACAAATAAATAAGTAAAGAAATGGGTAAAGTTTTATCTCCTTGCCGTATCCATTATCCGAGAGGAGCCACTCCCGGAGTATCGAGAGATACTTGCTATAGATAGAGACTTTGCACTGTTCTATGACTGCAAACACAGTTACCTCGTTCAAATCACCATCTAGCGCATTGTAGCGAAACTGAGTATTAATATAAGGGGTGCGGCAAACCGTTATGACCAAAATAATGATGGAAGGAACTCCTAAACCGAGTAACTTGAGATGAGTAGCTAGCGATCGGAAACCAGCATTTGTTTTTTATTGACATAAATAATTTTCACCTTGCAGTAACAATTTAACATCACAGCAACTGTTAAGTCTGACGTTCGTCAATATCAATGCATGCATTATTGCAGAGCCATGAAATTTTGACACACTTTCTCAAATATCTTTGCTGTCCGTTATGTAATGAGACAGTCAGCAAGGACCCAACCAGTCAGTTTTCTTCTTGGGTTGCATATAAAAATGATTTCATTGAACTCCGTAGGAAAAATTACAACGTGGACGCATCACAGGCGATTATGTTCTGCCACCAGTGTCGATTTAGAAACACGTCAAGCAGTTTAAAAACTTGTGCCACATACGTAATGCTTGTACCGCCCTAAATATTCATTTCCGTTGATCTGTTCCGTAACTCAGAATAATGAGTTTAGTATCGTCTATCAGATGTATAAATTTATCCTTAAAGTTTTGGAACATACCCTTTTAAGACGAAGTAGCAGTTTCACTATACCAGCATATGAACAGTGATGCACAATATCACCTTACAGGTGCAAAGTATGAAAACAGTGTTGCATAACCCGCATTAGTACGTGATTTAAAGATAACAAATAGCGCTGCATTATACTCATTCTTAAACTTCCATTTCACTGAGAAAATGTCTCTTACAGAAGTTGGCGACACAATGCGCAGACTCATCAGACGCCTTGATTCAAGTCAGGTAAGGACTCTAATCTCACCAACGTTGAACGTGCAACAACATGTTATTCCGATATCTTTGTGACAATTCCAGGATACAGAAGATATCTACCACTAGCCAGTAGTATACCTACACCAGTAGAACGTTATCTGAGCTTAACTGCAAGCTGTAATTTAACGATGACTATCGTGCAATCGTCTACGGAGCTCAAATTTGCCTGAAGAGGCTCAAAGCAGCTACTCTGCAGTTTTTGTCCCACCCACCGCAGACGACCGCATTAACAATAGTGAAAAAAGGAGGATTGCAGTTTAAGGTGCCATCAACAAAGAGGTCATTAGAGATGGAAGCAGTACTGAAACTGAACCAAGGATGATTGAGGAATTTGTTCTTTACTCATTAATCAAGTCTCAGGAGCAGAGTGAATATCGTCAAACATCGTTTTTAGGGACAATTGAGGCCAATAGGACGATGTGACCATTGTAAAATAAGACCAATCTGACTAAGGGGTCCTCGTGTGGTGAAGCGTCAGGTTAGAAACGGCGAAAAAGCGGAGTCTAGAGTAAAGAAAAGGAAACTGAGATTTACTCTCCTAAATGCGATTCTACCTTTTCACACATATTCGACAAGCCACTGTACCCATGTATGACAGAGGGTATATCGTACTATTATTACCGATTTTCTGTCTCGTTCCATTCGCGTACTGAGGGGTGAAAAATTGTTGTCTAAATAAATCCCACAGGAATCGTTCTAATCTCTAGTGTCTTATTCCCTTGATCCTTACGCAAGATATGCGATGGTGACAGAAGAAAAGCTGCAATTTTTTCTTCGATCGCAGGCTATCTACATTTACCCAACAGGATGTCGAAGTAATTACGTCATCTTTCTTCCAAAAATTATTATTTAATATCCTCAAGAATTTCTGTTACAGATTCGTATGAACTATATTGACTTGTTGCGACCCTAGTAGCGCGTCTCTGCATTCATTCTGTCTGTGCTCATACTAGTTTTATAAGAAATCCAAACACTGGGACGACAGTCTACAATTGGCAGCGCTGGAGTGTTATACGCGATTTCCCTTACATATGCCTTCCAGTTTCGGAAAACACTTCCTACAAATATGAGTCTTTCATTCTGCTTTCCTAAAACTGATTTTACATGAACGTCCCACTTCACATTGCGTCTTAGTATTACCCCTAGACACTTATACGATGTGACATGCTTCCAGACTGTAGTGCCTAGAACCACTCGGCCACTCCGGCCGGCGAAAGTGGAATATATATTACTTTGTAATCATCACTCGCAGTCGAATTATAAGAGACCCTCCTGAAGCATCCAGCATCGTACTCAAAACCAACAGGTTTTACAAGACCATCCATCACTCACCAGTACTTCGTGTCAAAATAATTCTGTGAGTGGTACAGTGACAAGAGGGCTCTCGCCTGGGCTCCAACGTCACTAATCTCAGCGCTGTGCCACCCACTTGGTATTCTGTCGGCAGGCGTGTGAATCACAAGTCTCCACGAATGGAGGGCCACCTTTGAACGGACGTGGATGCCATATCCGCCGAATGCCCCCATTGTTTTTGGGAGTCTGTTGTTGTTGTTGTAATTTATATTGTTGTTGTGATCAGTCCAAAGACCAGTTTGATGCGCTTTCCACTGTAGTCTCTCACGTACAAGACGCATCATCTCTGAATAACAATTGCAACCTGCATCCATTTGAAGGTGCATGGTGTATCATGCCAAGGTCTCCCCCTCCCCCCCCCCCCAATAATTTTTACCCCCAAATTCCCCTCTGTTGCTGAATAGACGTTCCCTTGATGCCTCAGGATGCGTCCTATCGCCGGACAGTGCAGCTGAGTGATTCTAGGCGCTTGAGTCTGGAACCGCGCGACCACTACGGTCGCAAGTTCGAATCCTGCCTCGGGCATGGATGTGTGTTATGTCCTTAGGTTAGTTAGGTTTAAGTAGTTCTAAGTTCTAGGGGTCTGATGACCTTAGATAGTGCTCAGAGCCATTTGAACCATTTGATGTGTCCTATAAAGCGAGCCCTTTTTTAGTCAGATTCTGCCATAGATTTATTTTTTTCTTCATTCGTTATTCTGTCTACCTGTCTAATCATCAGTATTCTTCTGTACCACTGGGCTTAAAAAGCTTCTGTCCTTGCTTGTCTGAACTACTTATCATCTACGTTTCGCGTCCGCACAAAGCAACACTCCAGGCAGTTAACTTTGGGAAATGTCTTCCTAGCACTTAATTCAATTTTAGCTGTTAACGATTTCACCTTTTTCAGAAATTGTCAAAATCTTCTTCTAAATCTACAAATTCCATAAACGTAGGTTTGCCTTTATTTAACCGAAACGGATAGGACAAGAATATGGAAGAACTGCGAGAAATGGTTGCTTGAACATAAATGAAGATGTTAGCCAAGCCTGCAGCTTGCGCTGTTGTAACTGACCACGAACGACACCTCTAAAATGTCCTCAGTTCGTTGCAAGTGTCAGTCTGATCAGAACAGTGTTCTACGTAGTTGTTAGTGCGCATTGTTGGTGCTGAGTTAATTCTAACGTGGGCAAATTGTTGGCGCTCGTGTGATGGGAGCTTCCGCAATCAAGGTAGCCGAAAGTCGAAGATTCACATCGCACACAGGGATAGCGGGAAGGTATCATTCGCTAAGTCACATCGCAGACGAAAGTGTGTGTTAAGTGATCGTGTCAACTAAAAAGGATTGAGACGAAAAATAAAGAGTACGCAGCTGCAGAAGTCACTGCAGAACAGAGAGTCACGCTCTCGAAAGCTATCAGCAGCAAAACAACACAAAGGGCGCTCCATAAGAAGAGAATTGCAGGGTGCGCTAGAATTCCAAAAGCACACATCAGTGATGCAAATTCTTTTAACAGGACAACGTGCTGCCGAAATCATAGAACTTACGCTATGGAGCAATGGAAGAACGTCATCCTGTAGAATGAGTCTTGTTCAACACTGTTTCCAACTTCTGGCCGAGTTTACGTCCCAAGAGTGAAATGTGGCGGGGATTCGGTGATGAATGGGTCGTATTAATGACGGTATTTCATAGGCCTCACGGTTACTCTGCAAGGTAACTAAGGTTTATGTGACCATTTTGGCTCATTAAGTCTAACATATAATTCCTCGTTTATTACCCAGTGGTGAGGCTGTGTTCCAAGACATCGGGGCCCCTCTTCACACAGCTCGCATAGTCCGGTACTGGATTAGCACACCGCTCCCCCGGCCGTTGTTCGGTAAGCACGCCTGGTGCCGCTACTGGTCGGTCAAGTAGCTTCTGAACTGGCATCACGAGGCCGTGACAGTCCTCCTACCAAGGAAAAATCCCTCGCAGCACCGAGAATTGACCCTGGGTCCTCTGCATTTCAGTCAGGCACACTGACCGCTCAGGCACTGACGCGGTCTATGTAAAACGAAATAGATGAAGTACAAATACTTTATGATATGACTGTAGTGTCAAGGAACACTTTCGACCTGTTGAAAGACACATCTGTCTCGCCTCTACTGAATGTATCATTTGACTTAGCAGAAGATGGAGTCTTCATTGTCCTTTACATATATCATCTCATAATTCGTACTATTATACCCCATGAGAAAATTTCGTTATCAAAGATAATTTAGAATTCCGCAATTTATTTACTTCCATGTTTCGCGTCTTGGCTTTCACACAGACCTAGACGTGCGGATCAAACGTATGATTCAAATATTTCTTTGTTCCAAGTTTCTATGTAGATGGTTTCCCTTACACTTACTTTTACGTAAACCTTTTCAGTCGCTCTAAGCGTTCCAAACGAATAATTAGAAAAGTGTTTTTTTTTTCAGAACTTCATGCCAATGGGCATGGTAACAGGTACAAAGACTTTGTTAAAATAATTAATTTAAAATAATTGCTACTATTCATGCGGGTCATGCTCTGATTTTCGAGGTTACATGCCTGTAATTACTTTTGTTGAAATAGGAGTAATTGCTGTGATTTTATTAGATAGTATCCGATTAATCTGCTACCTGGAAACTGACGCATCTGTTTTTGATACAGACCATTTATATGCTAAATTATTGTTTGAAGCTAGTTTAAAGCGTATTAATTACCATGACATCAACAACAATTTTGAATTTATATATACACTGAACGAAAGAATTACACAGCGAAAGCTATAGGAAATACCTTCGAAAAATTTCGTGTAGAAGTTAAATAAAATTTAAGTTTTTTTTGTTAGTATCGCTTACCTTAGAATGAAATAAGCAAATAAGCAAAAAGAATTACACAGCAAAACCTAAAGGAAATGCCATCGAATAATTTCATGTAGCAGTTTTTTTGCTGGCATCACTTACCTAAGAACGAAATAAGCAATTTAAAAAAAACGCTACCTGTCTATATTATGAAATACAGCCGTTATTAACTATTTATTTTATTGTGTATTCCATGCAAAACATGTATTATTCAAGTACTGTTAAAACAGCACCACTACCACGGCTCAGGCATCGTATTTTCTATTTTATTATGTAGTCTCATGTTCACGCGTGCTACGGCCATTTGTGTGAAGCTACTTCATTTTGCTTCACGTTTTCATGGTAATTACCATTTACTCAACGTCGTTGGCTTCCGTCACTTTCAAATAAACATTACCGTTCGGTTTGACTCTGTCACTGTTGATAGTGCTACTATGCAACTGTTTTCCTTTTCTACATCAAACTATGCTCCCAGCTATCTAGGAAAAAAGCACTAAAATACGTTAGGAAGGTGAAGTTCAACCAAAGAGTAGCTTGTTCGAATACCGGTGGAGGAAGTATAGCTCTATAAATGTGGCGTACAGTTCTTGATCATTACGCCGTGCATAATTTCCTAGATGATTCTAACCACTCGGTAGTGCCTTTTACAATTGACGCTGTTATTGGTGATCCCTTTCTTGGATGGTACTTGCTGGCGTACTTGGTGTTGTTCTCTGTTACTGCGCTTCTTTCTCTCCCCGCGATATCCATGGTTGTCGATATAAAAACAAACAAGTCACTACACTGCACAACCACTCTTCACAGTCATCAACACCATACGGTTACACACATTATACAAGGCACCGAAGAAAAACCGGACATTTGCCTCAGTATTTAAGTACATCCCGAGACCGCCGATGAAAGTGACCACAGAGGGAAATGGATAGTGTTTAAGACACTCTACTCGTATTCGAAAGGAACGTCATTCACCGATTTTCCTTGTTTGACATAAATAAGACGTATATTGTAACGGTTCCTTTGAACAATACCGGGCGAATTTTCTTCTTATCTTTGTCCAACTGAGCATTATGTCCATCTCTAAAGAAAAAGCCCTTGACAGGATGTTAAACTGTAAACTCCGTACGTGAAAATGATTCATAACATTCGCGCACGAAGTAATGATTAGGTCTACGTGGTAACCAAAAATTAAGAAAAAGCGCGAGTGCTTCTGTTTATGACACACGTATTAGCAAACTTTGTGACTGTGGTACAACTTTGTAACACCATTACGCTCTACCTTTTAAGTCTTATACGCTGTAACTTGGATCAACATTCAAAATGTAGCCCTTTCTTGCATAGTACTGCCATCAATGAGGTATACTACTCGTAGGCCCTATGTGTGCTACACTTGATGTGGTCACAAAATCATTTTGTTTGTAGGTGGAAAAACGTAGTTACCTTGGAAAATTTCTGCGATTGGCGATAACTTTGAATAGCTGACAAACTGAATGTAAGTTGATATAAATAACTTATATGTACCGACAATTCTATACCAGAGCAAAATTTTATAAATATTTTCTTTGGCCGTTTGAAAGCAAAATAAGTTGTTTCTGTAGATAACATGGGTATCGAGGGCTGTATGACGTGGACTAGTCGGTTTTTTAGGATATAACATCTCGGAGAAACACAAAAATGGCTTCAGTCCCAAAGGGTGCAGGTCGAACACAGGAAGAACGTAGATCTAGGAACCATCGATGTAATAGTTGCAAATTGTCGTAACTATGTTGGGAAAGCACCAGAGCTCCAAGAGCTAATAGAAAGCACTGATGCTCAAATCGTTACTGGCATTGAAAGCTGACTAAAGACAGAGGTAAGTTCAGCTGAAATTTTTACGAAGGGACTAACAGTGATCAGAAAGGATAGGCTAAATACAGCTGGCGGTGGTTATTTCTGTTAGAAGTAGTTTGTATTGCAGCGAAATTGAAGTAGATAGTTCCTATGTGTTAGTATGGACAGCAGTCATTCTTGGCAACCTGAATATAATAACAAACGTATCCTTTTACAAACTTCCCAACTCATATGATACAACTGCAGAAACGTTCAAAGAAAACTTGAATCTCATTTCAAACACGTACGTGACTCATACCATTATGGTTGGTGGTGGCTTACCCTCTCGATGTATTGGCGAAAATACATGTTTATATCCGGAGGTAACCATAAAACATCATCCGAAATTGGGCTAAATGCATTCTTTGAAAATTATTTCAGGCAGCTAGTTTATGAGCCCTCTCGAATAGTAAACGCTTGTGGAAATACATTTCACCTCTTAGCAAGAATTACTCATGAGCTAACAACGTGCATCCAAACGGATACAGGGATTAGTGAACACAGGGTTGTCGTAGCGACATTGAATACCGTAACTCCCATATCCACCAAAAATAAACAAAAAATACATCTATTAAAGAAAACAGATAAAAATTCGTTTTACGGATTCCCAAGAGACGATCTCCACTCCTTCCAAATTAACCATTTAAGTGCAGACGATATGTGACCCGAATTCAATGAAATAGTATCGACAGCAACTGAGAGATTTACACCAAGTAAATTAAAAAACGACGGAGCTGATCCACCCAAACTGTGCGCAATAGGCTGCATGATGTGCAACTTCACTCCTGACGTCCATGGCGAGGTCCATCTTTGTAACCACGACACCATGCAGCACTGTACAGATGGGCCCAACAATATGCCGAATGGACCGCTCAGGATTGGCATCACGTTCTCTTCACCGATGAGTGTCGCATATGCCTTCAACCAACAATCATCGGAGACATGTTTGGAGCCAACCCAGTCAGGCAGAATGCCTTAGACACACTGTCCAGCGAGTGCAGCAAGGTAGAGGTTCCCTGATGTTTTGGGGTGGCTTTACGTGGGGCCGACGGACGCCGCTAGTGGTCATGGAAGGCGCCGTAACGGCTGTACGATTAGTAAATGCCATCCTCTGATTGATAGTGCAACCATATCGGCAGCATATTGGCGAGTCATTCGTCTTCATGGATGACAATTCGCGCCCTATCGTACTCATCTTGTGAATGACTTCTTTCAGGAAAGCGACATCGCTCGACTAGAGTGGCCAGCATAGTCTCCAGACATGAACCTTATCGAACATGCCTGGGATAGTGTGAAAAGGGTTGTTTATGGACGACGTGACCCACCAACCAGTCTGAGGGATCTACGTCGAATCGCCGTTGAGGAGTGGGACAATCTGGACCAACAGTGCCTTGATGAACTTGTGGATAGTATGCCACGACGAATACAGACATGCATCAATGCAAGAGGGCGTGCTACTGGGTATTAGAGGTACCGGTGTGTACACCAATCTGGACCACCACCTCTGAAGGTCTCACTGTGTTGTGGTACAACATGCAATGTGTGGTTTTCATGAAAATAAAAAGGGCGGAAATGATGTTTATGTTGATATCTATTCCAATTTTCTGTAGGGATTCCGGAACTCTCGGCACCGAGGTGATGCAAAACATTTTTTGATGTGTGTGGTTTCCATAAAGAAACTTTGTCTCGAAACCTGGCAAAAAATACAAAGAGATTCTAGTCGTATGTAAAGTATTTTAGCGGCAAGACCCTGTACACTCGATGAGAGTGTTACTAAAGTAGAGTTACCAAAAACAGCCTTCCGAAATTCCTTCACCAAAAAAGACGAAGAAAATATTCAAGAATTTCAATCAAGAACAGGTGACAACTTGAGTAACTTAGAAATAAATATCCTCGAAGTAACGAAACAACTTAAATCATCTAATAAAAGCAAATCTTCCGGTCCAGATTGTATACCAGTTAGGTACCTTTCATAGTGTGCTGAGTTAATAACACCTTACTTAACAGTCACATACAACCGCTCGCTCGACGAAAGATCCGTACCGAAAGACGAGAAAGTTGCACAGATCAAGCTAATAATCCTGAAGGGCAGCAGGAGTAATCCACCAAATTACAGGCCCTTATAATTGACATCGATATGCAGCAGGTTTCTGGAACATATATTGTGATCAAACATTATGAGTTATCTCGAAGAGAACGGCCTATTAACACATAGTCATCACGGATTTAGAAAACATCGTTCTTGTGAAACACAACCAGCTTTTTACTCACACGAAGTGTTGAGTGCTATCGACAAGGGATTTCAAATTGATTCCGTATTTCTAAATTTCCACAAGGCTTTTGTCACCGTACCTTAAGCGGCTTGTAGTCAAATTGCGAGCTTATGGAATATTGTCTCAGTTGTGCGACTGGATTCGTGATTTCCTGTCTGAGATGTGAGAGAGACGAACCAAAGTCTGCGTTTTGTTGGCAGAACACTGAGAAGATGCAACAGATCTACTAAAGAGACTGTCAGCACTACCCTTGTTCGTCCTCTTTTGGAGTCCTTACCAAACAGGACTAACGGCGTACGTCAAGAAAATTCAAAGAAGGGTAGCACGTTTTGTATTACCGAGACACAGGGAAGAGAGTATCACCGACGTGATACAGAATTTGGGTAGGACATCATTAAAACAAAGGTTGCGGTCGGATCTTCTCATGAAATTTCGATCACCAACTTTCTTCTCCGAATGAGAAAATATTTTGTTGAGGCTGACCTACATAGGAAGAGACGATCACTATAATATAATAAGAGAAATCAGATCTCGCACTGAAAGACATATGTATTCGTTTCTTCCGAGTTCCGTTCAGGAGTGGAATAATAGAGAACTAGTGTGAAGCTGGTCTGATGAGCCCTGTGCCAGGCACTGAAGCGTGATTTGCAGAGTATCCATGTAGATGTAGATATAGATGAAGACAGGTAACTTTAGGACAACATATCTGCACAAAGAAGTCCTAAAGAACAGTTGTGAATAATTCAGTAAAAAGACAAAGTTTAATTCAGCATTATACCTTTGCTTCTGAATATAACATACTCTTGTTTGGAATATTGTAATAAATGTGTCATGACTTTTTTCTTATACCACTGAACTTACAAATAAGTTTCTACCAGTTTAAACTCATTACCTTGCTTAGAGGATATTGTGTTTAATTTAAGCGTAGTGATACGTTTTTTTCTCATAATGTTCCACTGAACAGATCTGTAAATACGTGTGTAAAACGTATATTTAATTGACTTGCTTAATTCAGTTAAGTTTTATTTCAATCTTATTTTGTTTCAATAAGGATAGGTCTACAGTTATGGGTTTTAAGGAAATTAGACAAGTAAATCTCGTGAAACCGGCAAACGTGGTGACAAATCTTTCTCCGTGTATGGATGGGCAAATTTGTAACAAACTTATAATTGTGTGGCAGAAAGAATCACTAGGTCAGCCCATCATTGCGACAGATGAATTTAACAGTACTTTCCCTTTATTAGACTTCATGTCGCAATTTTGTCCTGAGCTGGGGAGTAGCTTTGTAGCATTAATATTCCATATTCCAAATACCTCATTCCACATAAAAACAATATTTGCTACGAAAATTAAAGGATAAAAGTTATGAAATTCCACAGAATTAGATGTTAAATGTCGCAGTAAATGTCTGTATAATGTCATATAGCAAAAAGAGCTGAAAGTTGGAAGACGGCAGGTCCTTTCGACCAGCCTTTCTTCCACTTTATTTGTTCATGTTCTGTGGTCAATGAGATTATTAGAGATGGTTGACAGTGGGTGTAACGCTGAATTCAATCGCAGCTAAATGCATGTGGTCATTTCAGTAGGAGGAAATGGGTGCTTGTTTTCCATCGAGACTTCTAAGAGGAACAGGTCGTACATACACAAAAGGCAGCCGGTTGGCGCTTTGGCAAGACAGTTGCCGCCACAAGAGGACGCAGCCCGAGCCACAGGGAGTCACTGGACACAGAAGTGGAAAGGCAACAGCAGGAGCTCCGCTGTATTGTGTAGCCAGGGGAGAATGCACGACTTCTTTCACAGAAGTCGCGTAGAAATATGAGAGCGACAGTTGTTCCCGTGTGAAGCGAAGCGCAGTCCACATTCCAGTTATGGGCCTCATATAGTCTCCTGTTTCCGCTAATATCGGTATCTGCTTGTTGGCGAAAACATTTCTCGGAGACAATGCTGATGGCCGGGGACTGGGTGGCCGAGAAGGCTGTTGCATTTTTTCCAGGTCACACACGCGCTTTGATCCGTGCGGTGTCTTGCTTGCGAAAAGTAACGGTATGTTGACAGAACCGCAGTCCGTGAAATAAGAAATCGTAACAGCGTACGCCTCTCGATGTACTAGGATTGAAGGACAGTTCTTTTCCCGTCTTATGGATGGAGGGCTGTACAGTACACGAAGTGATGCGCAACTGGCGCACGAGTGTTTTCCGATCTTTCGAATGGCTGTTTTAGTTTGTTGGCGAAAACTCCACGCGGAGCTTTCCACGGCCTGAGAGATAGTGTGTGAAAATTAGGGTGTAAAACCCTGTCGCGGTCCGTGGCAGAGTGCGGACATCAGGATATTCGTTCGGGATCCATGGAAGAGCGCGGACAACATTTGGTCATGCTTCGAGGAAGAATATGGACGAAAGGTCCACCGTGAGAACCCGACACAGAGGCGCACTGCGCATCGGATTTCGAGTTTTTTACTTGTAGGGTGAGCATTGCGCAGCACCGGCATTAGTAATCTGGAGGGAAAATTATCTTAATTTACTGTTCGCCCACGGAAGCAGCAGTTGTCCGATCAAAGAGCGTCGTAGGTGTTTGTTTCCGAGTGCAGTTCGAAAATCAGTGACGGTTCAAAAAATGTGTGTGAAATCTTATGGGACTTAACAGCTAAGGTCATCAGTCCCTAAGCTTCCACACTACTTAGCCTAAATTATCCTAAGGACAAACACACACATCCATGCCCGAGGGAGGACACGAACCTCTGCCGGGACCAGCCGCACAGTGTCGGTCATACTGATCATAGATATCATTATTACTAAGTCAGTAATAATGAACTATTTATTTAAGAATAAAATTCACATGAGAAGCAAGCTAAACTGTGGAATTTGTTGTTGCATTATTTTTTTATTAATACAGTCCTGGAAATTGAAATAAGAACACCGTGAATTCATTGTCCCAGGAAGGGGAAACTTTATTGACACATTCCTGGGGTCAGATACATCACATGATCACACTGACAGAACCACAGGCACATAGACAAAGGCAACAGAGCATGCACAATGTCGGCACTAGTACAGTGTATATCCACCTTTCGCAGCAATGCAGGCTGCTATTCTCCCATGGAGACGATCGTAGAGATGCTGGATGTAGTCCTGTGGAACGGCTTGCCATGCCATTTCCACCTGGCGCCTCAGTTGGACCAGCGTTCGTGCTGGACGTGCAGACCGCGTGAGACGACGCTTCATCCTGTCCCAAACATGCTCAACGGGGGACAGATCCGGAGATCTTGCTGGCCAGGGTAGTTGACTTACACCTTCTAGAGCACGTTGGGTGGCACGGGATACATGCGGACGTGCATTGTCCTGTTGGAACAGCAAGTTCCCTTGCCGGTCTAGGAATGGTAGAACGATGGGTTCGATGACGGTTTGGATGTACCGTGCACTATTTAGTGTCCCCTCGACGATCACCAGTGGTGTACGGCCAGTGTAGGAGATCGCTCCCCACACCATGATGCCGGGTGTTGGCCCTGTGTGCCTCGGTCGTATGCAGTCCTGATTGTGGCGCTCACCTGCACGGCGCCAAACACGCATACGACCATCATTGGCACCAAGGCAGAAGCGACTCTCATCGCTGAAGACGACACGTCTCCATTCGTCCCTCCATTCACGCCTGTCGCGACACCACTGGAGGCGGGCTGCACGATGTTGGGGCGTAAGCGGAAGACGGCCTAACGGTGTGCGGGACCGTAGCCCAGCTTCATGGAGACGGTTGCGAATGGTCCTCGCCGATACCCCAGGAGCAACAGTGTCCCTAATTTGCTGGGAAGTGGCGGTGCGGTCCCCTACGGCACTGCGTAGGATCCTACGGTCTTGGCGTGCATCCGTGCGTCGCTGCGGTCCGGTCCCAGGTCGACGGGCACGTGCACCTTCCGCCGACCACTGGCGACAACATCGATGTACTGTGGAGACTTCACGCCCCACGTGTTGAGCAATTCGGCGGTACGTCCACCCGGCCTCACGCATGCCCACTATACGCCCTCGCTCAAAGTCCGTCAACTGCACATACGGTTCACGTCCACGCTGTCGCGGCATGCTACCAGTGTTAAAGACTGCGATGGAGCTCCGTATGCCACGGCAAACTGGCTGACACTGACGGCGGCGGTGCACAAATGCTGCGCAGCTAGCGCCATTCGACGGCCAACACCGCGGTTCCTGGTGTGTCCGCTGTGCCGTGCGTGTGATCATTGCTTGTACAGCCCTCTCGCAGTGTCCGGAGCAAGTATGGTGGGTCTGACACACCGGTGTCAATGTGTTCTTTTTTCCATTTCCAGGAGTGTATTATCAGAAAACAATTAACTTATGATGGTTTTTTTGTACATCCTCAGTTTTAATTTATGAGCTGAAAGTTGCAAGATGAAATGATATCTTGTGTATACTTTAGAAAAAAGATTCCCTATTATGAGCGAAAAAACCTTGTTTTTCGAAAAACTTTTTCCTACTTGTGCTGACATAAGAGAAGCACATAGCAAATTTAAAGTGGACAATCATTCGAATCTAAATTTAAACTATTCAGAGAGCACTTTTCATCCACCAAGATCACCGAAATGGAACACAATGTTTTTTCTAACACCTTTTCCATTTTCTTTGATACTTCTTTTCCTACGTTACTACAATCACTTTCTAATTTATTCACAGTTGTTTCACTTGTTCTATCCGCGTCGCATCTTATTGTTCCTAAGCAGTTATGGCAGCAGGAATAAAACCAAACTTTGGTTTTATGTGCGAAAATTTGACTGAAGTTTCTGCTTTAGCCATTAGTTCTTGAGCTAGTCCAATTAAAGCTGCTTCAGTTCTACAGAGTGAAACAAGTATGCTTTCCACAACGCTGAAGTTGTGGCAGTAATAGTTGTAGGGATCAATCCAGGAACCCAATTTGAGAAAATGGAAATATCTGGAACTAACAACTGAAATACTGTAAAACGTGAAGGGTCTTCCAAAGATAACTTTGACACATCTAAAAACTTTGTCGCCATCATTGAATTAGCCACGAACCTCTTCTGCAACTCTGTGTAAGGCCTGAGTTAACAAGTCATTTGCACTAGTCCAGTGTATTATGCTTTTAGTGAATTTGGAGCTTTCACCATTTGAGACACAGAATCCGCCACAAACAGAAGTATATTGTCATGATTAACACCTTCTAGCTGTATGGCTGTCGAACAGTTTACTAATGGTGGAAAGACATACTTTTTCTACAGTTTCACAGTTTATTAAAAACTAGAACATCTTCTCTCAAAGTTCCCCCAACAACATTTACAACATATCTTCCCATAGAAGTCTATGGTTTCATCAGTTGATACTTATATTCTTGTTATTTGCAATCCTTTGCCTGATTGGTCTCATTTTTTCTTATCTTACGTAGTTCTTTCTTAATATTTTTTAAGGAATCAGAAAATTTTGGATAGTGCAGTTTACTTAAGGGAAAGTTGGCATATGGGAAAGCTGTACGAAGTTCTTCACGGAATCGTGAATAAGGTTTGCGGAATTCCACTAGGAATATTTGCAATAGTACTTTTTCCATTTCCAAATCGTTGCACTCAACGTTTGTGTTTTTCTGTTGCCACATGCTGCTGAACATTAAATGACTTCTTAGCAGTTACTCCTACGTCGTACGATTTACAATACAGTATTTTATCATCACCTGAAAACACTTTTTCACCACATGGCGACACTAACTGTTGTTGTTTCACTTGAATACTTTGCTTCACTTTAGGCATTTATTATTTTGTGGAGCTGGTAGTGCACACATTTCCGACTTGAACAAAACAGAATAACACAATGAGTCACTTGTCTGCAGTCCAGAGTCCAGAATGGCTTAAGCGGCTACCTGCTCGCAGACCAGCGATAGGCTACGCAAACTCACTGTTGAGTAACTGTGAAGTCCATATTATGATACGGGAGGAAGGTAGATTTTTACCATTTTCTAGGAAACAAAATGAGGTATTCAAGCCTGAGAAATATAACACAGCAGGAAGAAACTGCATGAGAAAAGTTCTTTACTTCTTTAAAGAGCGAAAATATAACGAATATAAGAACAAAATATTTCCCGTCACAGAGAAATGTCCATATACAGGTGGTCAGAAAGAGCTTGAAAAGCTTGCAAGTGTGTTGTAAGGTAGGCTATGGAGAAGGGTAAATGTGTCAATGTGAGATAAGGGACCCAAATACGGAAGCGACCGTGTCAAAACATATGGGTGAAAATTGTTCTGATACTTCTGACAGTGGAATATGTGTACCAGTACTGTCATTGCTAAGATTGTAGAATAGGCATCTTTTGAGGTGGTAGTAAGTCCCAAAACAAGAAAAAAGTCCGATAAACATTGGCTCTGAAACCCATACCTGAAGAGCTATGAGCACTTGTTCATCTTCGATACTGTGAAACACATTTCTTCTAGTGCAAGCTCTTTAAATTCCATGCTTTTGGAGGAAGTAATGTAGATCAAAACAAAAAGAAACAGTAAATATGGGCTCTATAATGTATACCTTAAGAGCTATGAGCACTTGGTCAGTACAAGAGAAGTGTTTCACAGCAGCGAAGATGAACAAGTGCTCATAGCTCATAAGGTATGCATTTAAAGCCAATGTTTACTAGATTTTTTTCTTCCCTTAGTCCATACTACCTCATCTGAAAGTTACCTACTCCAAAATCTTAGCAACGACAGCACCGGTACATGTATTCAACTCTTAGAGATACCAGAAAGATTTTCGTTAATAACTTTCGACTCGGTCGTTTCCTGATAGTGGTCCCTTATCTCATATTGACACAGTTGCCCTTCTCCATCGCCCATGATATCTGGTAACTTCACCCCAGAATCATCCTGTACAAACAAGGGTAGCACATGGTCACAGATTTGATAGACTCGTGGCAGAGCGGTCCAATACTGAAAAAAATGCAGTTGACAGACGCTTGCCAGTAGATGTTAACTCTACTACGAAAGTCGACTAAAGAGTCTTAAGGACCATTGATTATAACTACTAGGCGAACAGATTAAGAATGTGCTACAGCCATCTATGTATCGATCCCGTTAGGACCGCGAAGACTAGGCTAGACTAATTAGAACGCTCACAGAATCACTTAAACAATCATTCCACACACTTTCGATGCCCGAATGGTACCCACTGTAGGTGACAAACGAGGAAGTACTCTTTGCAGTGCACTTGTAAGTAGTTTTGCAGAGCCTGGAAGTTGAGGAAGAACGTTTTATAACCTCCTACTTCCATGCGTGAATTACATTTTCTAAGGAATCTTCCGATCAAGCTTATTCTGAAATATTGTTTTCCAACAACCAGTTTAATGTGGTCGGTGAACTTTTAAGTCGCTGTAACGTATACTGGCAGCTCGCTAATGACTGATGCCACTGCTTGATCTCCATTTGTGAAAACGAACGTTAGTGAGTTTTTCAGCCTGTCTCTGACAAAACATCACTTTTATTTATTTAGAGGATCAACAACATCAATCGTCAATATTGCGCAGGTCTTCCTGCATTTCGCTACACATTCACGTTACGAATTTAGTTTTCAGGGTGGTTGGAAAAAGTTGTAAGGATGTTCCAGGGGGAGTTATACAGAGGAATAATTCTTGAGCAAAAAATTCGGTACGTTGAGCCGTTTCCGAGTTATTTAGCATTGACGTTAGCCAATCAAGTCGTTGCGCGCCCAAATTGCAGCACTTGGACATGTTAAAATGAGGTAATGTAACTGTGGGTCTGACAATTATCAGTTCTTGAAATGCTCTGTATCAGTTAAAATCGGCTTTTTAGGAAGTAATAAATTTATTATAGGTAATACAATAGGTACGTTTGTTCGGTTTGAGGAAACAAAACAAAGAATATGTTTGTTGACACCGCCTCTGGCACGCTGTTTGAATTTGGGTGCGCGTCGACATGATTGGCTAACATCAGCGCTAAATAACTCGGAAACGGAGCAAAGTATCGAATTCTTTTCTGAATAATTATTTCTCATCAGAACTTCCCCAACAACACCCGTAAAAGCTTCTCAGACTGTTTATGACCACGCTACATACAAGAGCACAATATGTGAACACCTTCACTTAAAACGTTACGTAGCGTGAACAGTAACAGCTGTATAACACTCATCGTGTGAAGCATAGAAATGGTAAGACACTGGGGTTGTACACTGAGGTGATAAAAATCATGGGATAGCGATATCCACATATACAGATGGTGGTAGTACCGCCTACACAAAGTATAAACAGGCAGTGCATTGGCGGAGCTGTCATTTATACTCAGGTGATTCGTGTGGAAAGGTCTTTGACGTAACAGGCTTTTAACGCGGAGTGGTAGCTGGAGCTTGGCGCATGGGACATTCCCTATTCCGAGATCGACAGTGGTCAAGACTGTGCCGCCAATTCAGAGCATTACCTTTCACCACGGACAACGTAGTGGCCGATGGCCTTCACTTAACGACCGAGAACAGTGGCGTTTGCGTAGAGTTGTCAGTGCTAACAGACAATCAACACTGGCTAAATGACCACAGAAATCAACTAACGTATCCGTTAGCACAGAGCGATGAAATTTAGCTTTAATGGGCTATGGCACCAGACGACCGATGTATGTGCCTTTGCTAACAGAACGTCATCGCCCGTAGCGCCTCTGCTGGGCCGGCCGGTGTGGCCGAGCGGTTCTAGGCGCTTCAGTCTGGAACCTCGCGCCCATTATGGTCGCAGAATCGAATCCTGCCTCGGGCATGGATGTGTGTGATGTCCTTAGGTTAGTTAGGTTTAAGTAGTTCTAAGTTCTAGGGGACTGATGACCTCAGACGTTAAGTCCCTTAGTGCTCAGAGCCACTTGAACCATTTGATCTGCAATCTATTGTGTTTAGACGGACAGCATATTAAAGTGAAATAAAGTTTTCGAGCGTCCAACCAAACTGGCTAGAGGTGACTCGCAACCCGATACCGTATGATCAGCCAACGACGCCGTGAAATTTTCCATATAACATACTATGAACATACAAATATCTCCGTGTCTTCTTTGAGGTGTGTTGGTGCAACCTAAAATATCGACCGTACTCCATATGTCAGTGTATTTTGACGATCACAACCCACGGAAAATATAGACTTGCACTGTCACAAGCTGAGTCAATCAGTACACATCTAAGTCTACATAAATACTTCGAAAGTCACTGAATAGAGAATGGCAGAAGTTACCTCGCATCAAAATTATCGACTTCCTGCCCTGTGCAATTCGCACGCTATATGAGTAAAAAACTGCTGCCTATATCCCTCTGCACGCGTTCTAATCTCTCGTCTCTTCTTCTCTCGATCTCTGTGCAAAATCTACGATGTTGGAAACATAGTGGCCGCAAATTCTTCTTCGAATGCAGTTAATCTAAATTTACCCAGTAGGTTTTCGCTTGCAGTGCGTCGTCCTTTTTCCAAGGATCCCAATTTAAGTTACCTAAGCAGTTCTGTTGCACTTTCATACGAAACATACCTACTTGTTACGATTCTAGCAGCGCTTCTCTGAATCCGTTCGATGTCTAATGTCAGGCCTACGTGATAAGGGCTCAAAACGCTGGAACAATGTATGAGAATAGGTCATACTGGCGTCTTGTACGCGATTTCCTTGATGGATGCATTCAGCTTTAGCTGTACTCTTTCCACAACTCTTCATTTTCCGTTCACCTAGCCTAACAGTGCTTTCATGTGAACGTCTTCTTATTATTACCCTTAAATACTGATATAACGTAGGTGGCCAGTATGTTCATCACCATTCTTTTAATCGGACTGTCCGTGTTCTTTCTCTTTGTTATAGGCGTTAATTTACGGTTAACCACATTTAAGGAGAGCTGCCATTCATTACACCAAGTGGAAACTGAATTAATCCCACCAGTAACACGACAGCCTTGTACCTGTATAATAACACGAAGCTCGCTTATTGTTTACGCTCATAGACTAGTACTTCGGTGCAACTGCTTTTGATTTGTGACTGCTTTGGCTTCGTCTTGGCTTCTGGTTTGCTTTTCGATTCTATTCGCCATCCTCTAGGACAGTTTGGCGATATTCCGTATCAGTCGCTGTTGTACAGTATCCCCGCTACAGCTAATGTGACTTTCATGTTTTTACTCCTGCTAGCAGTTGCCACTCGCTACGCAACTTTATGCTTCACTGAGAGACCACTTTCTAGTAATATGGTGGTGTCTTCCTGCGACATTTCGTCCTTTACTGCAAAGCACCGGGCGAGATGGGTACCCAATTCATATTCGCGAGAACGGCGTTTCAAATCTCGGTTCAGCCATCTACACTTACGTTTTCCGTGGTTTCCCTAAATCGCTTAAGGAAAATTCCAAGATGGTTCCTTTGAAAAAAACATTCGTTTGTTTATCCTTCCCCATTCTTCCGAAGTCCAAGGTTGTGCGCCACCTCTAATGACCTCATCGTCGACAAGACCTTAAACTATAATCCACCAACCTTCTTTTTCTTTCCTACAAGGAAAGAGCCATATTTGACCTGTTCGTAAATGTGCTAGTTTCACGTCTTTAAAATAGTAAAATATGTGAATTACGTCAAACATTACACCCGTTGATTGACTGTTGTAGTTTAGAGCTTCCCATGATTTATAATCTGTGGTTTTCGGTGTAAATATCACATTAAGATATAAATATTACATTATAGTGGAAATGCTGAAGTTTAATCAATGTGCTGAACATCTGAGTTAATCTTACGTGACATGCGCTTCAAAAACACCGGGTTTATCTACACAATATAAGTTTTCTATGCGTCATGCAATTCGTTGTACACGCATACCTTCATTCGTGACGTCATCGTCGGGTTATCTCGTCACAAACAAGTCATAAAGCTAAGATTCGTGGAATTAGAAGTGGCAGTTTCCGCCTAGCACTCGTTCGAAGACAACGTCGATATCTGCAAAATCCCTAAGTAGTCATCTTTATGAATTATTTGATGGAAAACAAGAGTCATCATCCTCATGAACAGTTCCTGACTAAGTTCGCCACCGTGAGGTATCTTGAAAACATGCCGTACAACTGGATGTAAATCAATGAGTCGTTCACCTCACCAGCGTGGTAGCCGCCGAGCGTGTAGTGCACCGTCGGCCTTCAGCTCATAAAGCACCTAACAGCCGCCCCAACACAACGTAGTTACCTTAGCCCCAGAATTCCACGTTACAGAAATCGTGCGCCGACTATTACAAAAAACATGAGCGATACCGGTTTCCACAATACGACGCAGGGTGGAGTGCATGCCACCGGTCAGGCCACCGACCCAGTGTGTGGCTGGGCAAGTGAACAACAGTACAGCGATACAACACTCCGCTCCACCTCCTGATCTCGCAATTTCCAGTAAATGAAACACCACTTGAGCTTGTAGTCCATCAGACCATCAACAATCACAAGTAGACGGGGGAATTTTCATGTCTTTAATTAAATAGGACTCTTACAACACATCGTCGCTCCACGATTCCGATCACCATAGTAGCACCTACTTTTCTTTGATTGACCAGCGGATCCCACTAAAGGATCAAATTAAAGTTTATATGCGTTATATATACGTAGCTCAAACTCTAACACAGTAACAACTGTTGTTGGTGCTGTTGTCTTCAGTCCAGAGATTGGTTTGATACACACCCCCATGCTACTCTACCCTGTGCAAACTTCATCTCCAAGTAACTAATGCAACCTACATCCTTCTGAACATGCTTAGTGTATTCATTCCATGGTCTCCTTCTACAATTTTTACCTTCCACGCTTGCCTACAATACTAAATTGGTGATTCCTTGATGCCTCAGAACGTATCCTACCAACCTAACCCTTCTTCTAGTCAAGTTGTGCCACAAATTCCTCTTCTCCCCAATTCTATGCAGTACGTCCACACCAGTTACTTGATCTATTTACCTAACCTTCAGCATTCTTCTGTAGCACTACATTTCGAAAGCTTCTATTCTCTTCTTGTCTAAACTACTTATCGTCCATGTTTCACTTCCATACATGGCTACACTCCATACAAATACACTCCTGGAAATTGAAATAAGAACACCGTGAATTCATTGTCCCAGGAAGGGGAAACTTTATTGACACATTCCTGGGGTCAGATACATCACATGATCACACTGACAGAACCACAGGCACATAGACACTGGCAACAGAGCATGCACAATGTCGGCACTAGTACAGTGTATATCCACCTTTCGCAGCAATGCAGGCTGCTATTCTCCCATGGAGACGATCGTAGAGATGCTGGATGTAGTCCTGTGGAACGGCTTGCCATGCCATTTCCACCTGGCGCCTCAGTTGGACCAGCGTTCGTGCTGAACGTGCAGACCGCGTGAGACGACGCTTCATCCTGTCCCAAACATGCTCAATGGGGGACAGATCCGGAGATCTTGCTGGCCAGGGTAGTTGACTTACACCTTCTAGAGCATGTTGGGTGGCACGGGATACATGCGGAAGTGCATTGTCCTGTTGGAACAGCAAGTTCCCTTGCCGGTCTAGGAATGGTAGAACGATGGGTTCGATGACGGTTTGGATGTACCGTGCACTATTCAGTGTCCCCTCGACGATCACCAGTGGTGTACGGCCAGTGTAGGAGATCGCTCCCCACACCATGATGCCGGGTGTTGGCCCTGTGTGCCTCGGTCGTATGCAGTCCTGATTGTGGCGCTCACCTGCACGGCGCCAAACACGCATACGACCATCATTGGCACCAAGGCAGAAGCGACTCTCATCGCTGAAGACGACACGTCTCCATTCGTCCCTCCATTCACGCCTGTCGCGACACCACTGGAGGCGGGCTGCACGATGTTGGGGCGTAAGCGGAAGACGGCCTAACGGTGTGCGGGACCGTAGCCCAGCTTCATGGAGACGGTTGCGAATGGTCCTCGCCGATACCCCAGGAGCAACAGTGTCCCTAATTTGCTGGGAAGTGGCGGTGCGGTCCCCTACGGCACTGCGTAGGATCCTACGGTCTTGGCGTGCATCCGTGCGTCGCTGCGGTCCGGTCCCAGGTCGACGGGCACGTGCACCTTCCGCCGACCACTGGCGACAACATCGATGTACTGTGGAGACTTCACGCCCCACGTGTTGAGCAATTCGGCGGTACGTCCACCCGGCCTCCCGCATGCCCACTATACGCCCTCGCTCAAAGTCCGTCAACTGCACATACGGTTCACGTCCACGCTGTCGCGGCATGCTACCAGTGTTAAAGACTGCGATGGAGCTCCGTATGCCACGGCAAACTGGCTGACACTGACGGCGGCGGTGCACAAATGCTGCGCAGCTAGCGCCATTCGACGGCCAACACCGCGGTTCCTGGTGTGTCCGCTGTGCCGTGCGTGTGATCATTGCTTGTACAGCCCTCTCGCAGTGTCCGGAGCAAGTATGGTGGGTCTGACACACCGGTGTCAATGTGTTCTTTTTTCCATTTCCAGGAGTGTACTTTCAGAGAAGACTTCCTGACATTTAAATCTATACTCCATGTTAACAAATTTTTCTTCTTTAGAAACGCTTTCCTTGCCATCGGCCGTCTTCATTTTATATCCTCTCTACTTCGACCATTATCAGTTATTTTGCTCCCCAAATAGCAAAACACATCTACTACTTTAAGTGTCTCGTTTCCTAATCTAATTCCCCCAGCATCACCTGATTTAATTTGACTACATTCCATTATCCTCATTTTGCTTTTGTTGATGTTCATCCTATATCCTCCTTTCAAGACACTGCCCATTCCGTTCAACTGCTCTTCCAGGTCCTCTGTTGCCTCTGATAGAATTACAAGTCATCGGCAAACCTCAAAGTTTTTATTTCTTCGTCGTGGATTTTAATTCCTACTTCGAATTTTTCTTTTCTTTCGTTTATTGCTTGCTCACTATACAGACTGAATAACATCGGAGATAGGGTACAACCCTGTCTCACTCCCTTCCCAACCACTGCTTCCCTTTCGTGCCCCTCGACTCTTATAACTGACATCTGTATTCTGTACAAACTGTAAATAGCCTTTCGCTCCCTGTATATGACCCCTGCCACCTTCAGAATTTGAAAGAGAGTATTCCAGTCAACACTGTCAAAAGCTTTCTCTAAGTGCACCAATGCTAGAAACATAGGTTTGCCTTTCCTTAATCTATCTTCTAAGATAAGTCGTAGGGCCAGTATTGCCTCGCATGTTCCAACGTTTCTACGTAATCCAAACTGATCTTCCCCGAGATCGGCTTCTACCAGTTTTTCCATTCTTCTGTAAAGAATTCGCGTTAGTGTTTTGCAGCAGTGACTTATTAAACTGATAGTTCTATAATTTTCACAGCTGTCAACACCTGCTTTCTTTGGGATTGGAATTATTATATTTCGCCTGTCTCATACACGTTGCTCACCAGATGGCAGAGTTTTGTCATTTCTGGCTCTCTCAAGGCTACAAGTAGCTCTAAAGGAATGTTGTTTACTCGCGAGACCTTATTTCGACTTAGGTCTTTCAGTGCTATGTCAAATTCTTCACGAAGTGTCGTATCTCCCATTTCATCCTCATCTACATCCTCTTCCATTTCCTTAATATTGCCCTGAGGTATATCGCCCTTGTAGAGACTCTATTATATATACTCCTTCCACCTTTCTGTTTTCCCTTCTTTGCTTAGAATTGGTTTTCCAGCTGAGCTCTTGATATTCACGCAAGTGGTTCTTTTTTCTCCAAAGGTCTCTTCAGTTGTCCTGTAGGCGGTATATATCTTACCCCTAGTGATATATGCCTTTACATCCTTATGTCAGTCCTCTAGCCATCCTTGCCTAGCCATTTAACACTTCCTGTCGATCGCATTCTCTAGACGTTTGTATTCCTTTTCACTTACTTCATTTACTGAGTTTTTATATTTTCTCCTTTCATCAATTAAAATCAATATCTCTTCTGTTACCCAAGGATTTCCACTAGCCTCGTCTTTTTACATACTTGATCCTTTTGTGCCTTCACTATTTCATCTCTCAAAGCTACCCATTCTTCTTCTACTTCCATTCCTTCCCCTGTTCTTGTATAGCCGGCCGAAGTGGCCGTGCGGTTAAAGGCGCTGCAGTCTGGAACCGCAAGACCGCTACGGTCGCAGGTTCGAATCCTGCCTCGGGCATGGATGTTTGTGATGTCCTTAGGTTAGTTAGGTTTAACTAGTTCTAAGTTCTAGGGGACTAATGACCTCAGCAGTTGAGTCCCATAGTGCTCAGAGCCATTAGAACCCCTGTTCTTGTCAATCGTTCCCTAAAGCTCTTCTGAAACTCTCTACAATCTCTGGTTCTTTCAGTTTATCCAGGTCTCATCTCCTTAACTTCCCACCTTTTTGCAGTTGTTTTAATCTACAATCCATAACCAGTAAATTGTTGTCAGAGTCCACATCTGCCCACGGAAATGCCTTACAATTAAAACCTCGTTCCTGAGCCCCTGTCTTACCATTATATAATCTATCTGAAACCTTCCAGTATCTCCAGGCCTCTTCCATGTATACAACGTTCTTTCATGATTCTTGAACCAAGTGTTAGCTATTATTAAGTTACTCTCTGTGCAAAATTCTACCAGGCGGCTTCCTTACCCCCATTTCATATTCACATACTACTTTTCCTTCTTTTCCTTTTCCTGCTATCGAATTCCAGTCCCCCATTACTATTAAATTTTCGTGTCCCTTCACTATCTGAATAATTTCTTTTATCGCATAATACATTTCTTCAGTCTTCATCATCTGCGAAGCTAGTTGGCACATAAACTTGTATTACTGTGGTAGGCGTGGGCTTCATGTCTATCTTGGCTGCAATAATGCATTCACTATGCTGTTCATATTAGCTTACCCGCGCTCCTATTTTTTTATTCATTATTAAACCTACTCCTGTATTACCCATATTTGATTTTGTATTTATAACCCAGTATTCACTCGACCAGAAGTCTTGTTCCTCCTACCACTGAACTTCACTAATTCCCACTATATCTAACTTTAACCTCCCCATTCCCATTTTTAAATTTTCTAACCCACCAGCCCGATCAAGGGATCTGACATTTCACCGCGCCCCGATCCGTAGAACGCCAGGTTTTTTTTTTTTTTTTTTTCTTTCTTCTCCTGATAACGAGGTCCTCCTGAAGTACCTGTCGTGCAAAGTACACTGATCAGCCAAAACATCATGACGACAGCCCTCTGCGACAATGGATGACGCCTGGTGGCGTTGTGGGGACGTGACGCGGTAACAAAAGTTACCGGAGCGAAACAGACACAGACGGAGGATCATCCTAGCGAATATATGGGCTGCAAACTGGGATATCCATTGAGATAAGCGACTTTGAATAATAGCAGATTGTTATTACGCAGACTTTGTGTAAGAGTGTCTCGAAAACGGCGAAGCTGATGGAATGGCCATGTGCTACTGTTGTGAACATCTACGGAAAGAGTTAGGATGACAGAGAAACTATCACTAGGCGCTAAATGGTTGGTCGTCCGTGACTCTTCACAGAAAGTGTGGTTCAGAGGTTTCTTTGCACTGTAAAGTAGGATAGATGGTGATCTGCAGCATCTCTGCTGAAAGAGCACAGTGTTGGTGTAGGCACAAGGGTTTCAAAGCACACCGTTCATGTAAACTATTGAACATGGGGCTTCGCAGCAGACCACCCTACACATTCACATGTTGACCCAACGACATCGCCGGTTAAGAGTGAAGTTGGCACGGGACCATCGGGATTCGACCGTCGATCAATGAAAACGAGTCGGCTCTTCGGTTGAATCACATTTTTGCTACAGTAGGTCAATGGTCGTCCCCACAAGCGCCGTCATCGAGGCGAACGGCGACTCGAAACGTGAAGCGCGCCACGGGCGCAGGCTGGTGGGAGCAGTATTACGCGCTTGCATGGGACCTGTGTCTCTGTGACGGAATTCAACTGATGTAAATCCTATGACGTCCATCTGGGTTTCTATAGGGCGTCATCAGCGGGTACGCAAATCAGCGGTCCGTTATTTATGAGAATTAGATGATCTGTGCGTAGACACCTAATGCCACACACCTCTACAAACGTATCACCAAACTGTCGGATCCCTGATACGCAGAATTAATGACGTAGTTCGTTCCAAAGACGGAAAAATAAGCTATTAAACAGGTGGTCATAATGTCTTCATCTCCTCTTCGTCTAGAGGAAATAATTTATTTGCACCAAAATTGGATTTTGAATTTTTTCAAAACTCTATAAATATACATTTGTCTACCGAGATATTGTTCGTGCAGTTTCACAAAAACTGAAAAACCAGTTATCGTATCTTTTTTTGTTTTGTCACCTAGGCTATCACTAAGCATAATTTTTATGAATTGTGAGGTGGAACCAAAAAGACGGAAAAGTGAGAAGGATTCAAGTGGAAATCGATAAAAAAAATTCCAAATATGATCAGTAAGAGGACTGAGGAGATTTTTTAAAATAAAATAAGAGTATTTTTACCAGATTTGACTTCTGTTGTGAGTTCATTAAAAGTAGTCCTTCGCAGAGGGATGAAAATTAAGATTTCGTCGCAAGTCTGTGCCTAGTCATTAAAACAGACGTTGTAAATGATCTGACTCAGAGCAGCAACAAATGTTTTAGAAGAACTATAATAAATGATTTACAAAATACGATGAAAAGAAGAGGTACGTACTTCCGACTTTATGTAAGTGCCACCGTAAATTTCCAGAACATAAAAAGGCACTTTATGAAATGAGTAGAGTTTTTAAAAGAAAACTTGATTTTATTGCAATACTAGATAAGGAACCCAGCGTTGACTGGGTATTTATTTATAGCTGTGCCCGAGACTTCGTACGCGTGGAATTTATTTTTTACTTATAAAGGTTCTTCGTCTATAATAAGTATTTGAAGAAGTATGACTGAGGACATGAACGAAGAGATTATTTGTTTCACAAACACGGGAGAGAGCAAAAAGCAACAGATAGGATGGTCCACACCCACAAGACGCAGCGTCAGGTCTTTTGCTTTGGTTATGGCCGAGGCGTAACATAAACTTTCCAGTAATTGTACACATTTAAAGCGAAATGGTAAACAAGCGGGATTCAAGGTATAAAATATTCTCTCGCGTGCAGCACTTCCCGTCAAAATTTCCGCTTCTATGGTGTTACGTTGGAGAGAAGTAACTTTAAGCCTCTGTGAGCGAAGGGTCTGAGGACCGAGATATGTATGACGCTCTCGATCAGAGCCGTCTTGTTTCCTTTTCGGAGGGAGTTTCCTGCAGGAACTCTCGTCTCAAGATCTTCATTGTTTTCTTGAGACTGCACAATCCTCAGTCTTTTAGTCATTACATTGTATTCCGACAGGTCCAACCGTTTTCTAAATATTTTTATTCACAAACAAAACGAAATCAAGCTGTAATAAGTAGTCACCCAAATCAGATGGGGAACTCAATGAATTCGTTTTCCCTAGCAAAGATATAAATAAAACCTGTCGAAAGAAGCAAAGCAATGTCGTTAAGTTTTTAATACACAAAGAGAAATCAGTAAATTCATATATCCTGTCCAAATAAATTCAGTTTTAGGTTGTATTCCTAATGACAAGATTGCAGCGCTTAATTTGTCAATGAAGCGAAATCCCCAAAATGAATCTTTCATTGAGTTGAAAACAACTAACTGGGCCATACTTTGGTTCTTTGGTGTCCTGCGAAATTAACAGTGCCATCTATTGGTTCTTTGGTGTACTACATCATGGTGATTAAACATCTGAACTACTAAGCCGAGCAGATGATTTCAGATAAAATTTTTAATTACGATATCTTTTTTCCCATGTTCCTATTTTGATGAAATAAAGCCCATACGTTGCCCCAAGCTATGCTGAAGTTTCCTGTGAAAACCCTATGAAAATTCGTCTTAGCAGGTTTGGGGATTAGCGTGTTCAAGCAGAGAGCACATACAAGCGCGATGGTTTTATAGTTTTATTATTAGTGTAGATCTGCGTGACAAACGACGTACAGAGTCCCTTTATCAGTTATATTGTGAAAGTTAATTTACCAGTATTAATAATTATGTCTAAAGTAATTAATTTTTGGTCGATCAGCCACAGGTAATTTTGAATAACACTATTTCTGAGTTAAAAGATAGTATTTTAATGTGATATTTGGGTTTTTAAAATTTATTTCCAAATGTAAAGGCGAGGGGCCCCCTTTCTCCTTATCCTGCTAAGTGCAGTCTTTTGTGTAATGACACCGAACTGGAGGAGGGAAAAGCGAGGGGGGGGGGGGGGGGGGTAGCATAATGAAAAAATTAAATTTGGAAAATAAGTGCCAACCTTCTGACTGTGGCATCCTCCCGAGCAGTAATATGGAATTAATCCAGAGTTTGGCACAGGTTGCCGTGGAGCTCTAAGAACATGGTCTCATGCGGTATTTATGGTAGACGGGACGTAAGGCTGCAGTAAGCCTTGAAATTGCCACATGGCCTAACAGATACATTTGTTTTTTTTCTTTTTTTTTTTAATTGCTCCCACTGGCGTAATCCACTAGCTAGTCGATGTGGCTGTAATGACATCCAGCTTTTGTAGTCAGTTTTATCTCGGTTTAGAGGCATACCACATGGCACTGGTATTGGCCGTGCTGGCCAGAAATGCGCTTGTGCCAAAGATTTTGGTGAGATATGCATCTGGATATCTTCAGCGCACTGGAGTCAGATTTCAAGTAGTTGCTTATTCTTGGTGCACAGCGAGTCTATATAAATGATCTGGATGATAGTTGATACCAGTGACAATTGGTAATAAGTTCGGAACCCAAAAAGTGTAAATTAACCTAAATATGAGATGTTAGTTTTTAATTGTTACTGCCCCCCATGAGCCATGGACCAAGCCGTTAGTGGGGAGGCTTGCGTGCCTCAACGATACACATAGTCGTACAGTAGGTGCAACCAAAACGGAGGGGTATCTGGTGAGAGGCCAGACAAACGTGTGGTTTCTGAAGAAGGGCAGCAGCCTTTTCAGTAGTTGCAGGTTCAACAGTGTGGATGACTAACTGATCTGGCCTTGTAACATTAACCAAAACGGCCTTGCTGTGCTGGTACTACGGACGGCTGAAAGCAAGGAGAAACTACAGCCGTAATTTTTCCCGAGGACGTGCAGCTTTACCGTATGGTTAAATGATGGTGGCTTCCTCTTGGGTAAAATATTACGGAGGTAAAATAGTCCCCATTCGGATCTCTTTTTTCTTGAAATTTACAAGCCATTTTATATCATAAGAATGTTCCTTTGTTATAAAGTTTTTTGTAATACGATAGTAGCTATATCAATATACAATGTTCAAACTACCAATCATTCCTAAATTTATTGCGATTTAAGTGTTTATATATTGAAAAAAATTAATTTGAAAAAAATGTGCGGTGTCGGTCCGCCTTTGCATTAATAAAACATTATTTACCAAAATTGTATTTTTTACATATTCATGATATATAAGTAACTCCTGCTATTAACAATAATTATTACTTGAAAACGATCTATGACTGAAACCAATCGTACAATAAAAAGTAAAGTGTATAGCAACTGCTCGTGTTACATAAGTGTGAAGGATGTCCACATTCCACACTGGAGGACGACCAGAATGAAGGCTGTAGTATGACACTAGGTTTCTTAGCTTTTAAATTACTCTGTCCTGGCCTATTACGCTTGCACCTTCTTCCTGGTCAAAACCTGAGAACTATATCCTGGTGCAAAGACACGATAGCCGATTGAAAGCAGCAAGACGAGGTCATAGCAGGTATCTCCCGAATGCTATAATCCGTTTCATAAAAGCTGTTGCATTGTGAGAAACCATTATGAGGATTCCAGAGACAGGTGTACTATGGACGAGAACGGTTTCAATAAATACTAGAAGGGCTCTGAGAGCGCGCATATAGTAGCAGATTATGTCACTGCAGTGTCTGTTACAGGTAGAAATATACATTATGGAAACAGATAATCTATACTTAGGTTTAACCGATAGTAAAGCCACCAGTGGATCTCCTTTATATAGTTTGTGGGTTCCATGTCGACTGTTGAACGTGGTATAAAGTATAGTCAGGACAACATACACTGAAGCACGTTGTGAAGCATCGCAGAACATGTTGAGGAAATCGCCTTCTACCTTCATAATTCTGTATGTACGATATGAAAATGACCCCAGTATTGGAAGCAAACTATTGTAATCACTGTCCCAAAGTTTTGAACCATGCACTGACGTAGCTGTCAGTGCATAGTACACATCGAGAATAACTTACATAAACAAGCAGTTTCAAAGATGTTTTTAGATTATATCACAGGGATAATGTTACAGGCCCTCTACAAATTTGCTTTTGAACAGACGTTGTTATCTTAACAATATGGATTATAATTTGCTTACATATATTTTACAATGGTGCCTATTTCTATGTGACACTAGTTTTATTTAAGTATATTGTTGAAGCATCAAAGAAATTCACTGATTCATTTTTTATATGTTGCGGTAAAGTCAACAAAATAAAGCAGAACCTCACACATCGAAAAAATTATGTAAAAATGTCATAGTTCAAAGATATACACACTTGAAAGTGGATATCATTTCCCGAAACGCGTCATGTAAAATGTGAATAAAAGAAAATAGTGACTGGCAGCAGAAAAGTTATTTATAAACAAAAACCTCGTGGATATTACTCGCTTCTCGACCACTGCTTCCCTGTCATGCCCCTCCACTCTCATTACTGCCATCTTGTTTCTGTGCAAGTTGCAAATAATCTTCTGCTCCCTTTTTTTGCCCCTGCTACCTTCAGAATTTCAATGAGAGTGCTTCACTCAACACTGTCAAAAGCTTTCTCTGAGTCTACAAACTCCATAAACGTAGGTTTACCTTTCCTTAACCTATCTTCTAAGATAAGTCGTGGGGTCAGTACTGTACCTACATTTCTCCGGAACCCTAACAGATCTTCCCCAAAGTTTGCCTCTATCGACCTTTCTGTCTTCTGTAAAGGATTTGGGTTAGTATTTTGCAACCATTACTTATTAAAATGATAGTTTGGTAATATTCACAATTTTCAGCACTTGTTTTCTTTGGAATCAAAGTTATTACATTGTTCTTAAAGTCTGAGGGCATTGAAAGGATGCAAAATAAATGAAGGTCAATTTCGCACCTTACATAAGAGTTTATACATCGTAATGGGAAGGTGAATATGACACCTAACTTACATCGGCATTAATGAGCAGATTTGCCTATAAGTATGGAATGCAAAAGGGATGACACTCAATGGAGTGTATTAACACATCACTCCTACATAATGGATGTCAATGAGCAGAAGGTGAAACAAGCAGCGAGGGAAACGTTTTGTGTGGAAGCCAGCTTGGGCAGACACAGAGGCCGCACCCTGGGAGGCATTACAGAAAGCTCTTAAGGGGGGCATCCCACGGCGGGTCAGCGACAGGACAGGTGACGCATACTGCAGGGCGAATAACGGGGCACCAGTACAGAAAGAAGCTTTAGAAAACTGCGTTGCGGCATTCCAAATGGATACGAACAAAACCCGTGACGCATTCGATCATGTGAACTGCAAGTGGTACACCCACAGACACATGTAACTTTTTAGACGTCTATAGCAGCCACAAAACGTACGATTGGCGGAGACACACCGGGAAGGAGTAAAGTGCCGAGATTTCGACGCAGTTTAATGGTAGGACCCTACCGATTGGTAGAGAGAGTTTCCACAAAATAAGAGGAATGCTCTTATTGGTCGAAGAAAGCCGTGACATGGAGAACAAAAGAATCAAGGTGGGGAGAGAGAACGGCTACGAGAAAGACTAGAGCGAAATTTTCGGGGACTCTTCTCCGAACTGGCGTCAAGTGCAGAGCGGAGCGCATAACGCTCTGTGCGAAACAGAGGAGAAATTTGTGTGAACACTGCATTCACAGTGGCTGACCTCCAGCAATACATTAGCTGTAGCATCGTTAAGCTCCAACTCTGGTGAAACAAACCAGCCAGTTAGTTAATTGTTCTTGTGAGAACTGAGAGGGCATTATAATATGCACACTGCTCAAGCCATGCTCGTATATATCACCATAGTCTGAGACTAGGGATGAGTTCATGTTTTCTCGCATATCGAGAAACATAGGGAGTGCTTCTGCTGGAAAATTCAGCAAAGGCTTAATTAGATTTTATAGGAATTTCAGTGGGCGAGAGCACTCATGCAGATGACAACTCATTGCAGCTAAGGTAAATACCGCATGCAGAGGCGTAAACTTGTTGGTTCACCAGCTTGCGTCCACTGTAAACTCGAGTGACCTTGGGTAATCTTTTGCTCGACTTGTCACAAAACTAACCATCCTCCATAGACTTGATTGAAATCCTAAAAATAGTACCGAACTTTGAACCGGAATCGGATGATTTATCATAGTACTGGCCTACATCATAACGTAATCGAAAGAATAATTTTATAAAGAAACTTCTAGTCAAAAATTTTATATTGTTGTGTTTAGGACTATTTAACTTTCTGAGAGTTACAATTTAATACTGTTTTGTCTAGGATTAGTTCACTTTCAGAGGCTGAGATGCGTCATTTTGACAACTGTCTTAACATTGTCACACTGTAGCCTGTGTAAGAGCGTGTATTTCCGTGACAAAATTACAATATTAAAAAATGTCATTACAGCTTACACAGATACTTTCAGTCGTAGAATAAGAAACCACCTAACCATAACCTTACAGTATTTCGCCTGTCTCATGTATCTTGTACAGCAGATGGAAGAGTTTTGTCATGGCTGACACAACCAAGGCTATCAGTAGTTCCGGCGTAATGTTGAGCCCCTGATATTTATACAGTTGTTTCTCTTTTCTCCAAAGGACCCATTAATTTTCTTGTAGACGGTATCTATCTTTCCCATAATCATACATGCTTCTGAATCCTGACATTTGTCCTCTAGCCATTCTTCCTTAACCATTTTTCAGTTCCTATCAATATGATTTTTGAGACGTTTGTATACCCTTTTGCATTTTCTCCATTCAGCAATGAAATTCAATATCTCTTGTGTTATCCGAGGATTTCTACTTAGCCTTGTCTGTTTACCTATTTGATACTCTGCTGCCTTCATCATTTCAACTCTCAAAGACACCATTCGTCTTCTACTGTATTCCTTTCTCCCGTACTGGCCAACCGTTGCCTAATGTTCCCTCTGTAGCTCTGGACAACCTCTGGCCCTTTCGAAGTATGCACGTCCCACCTCCTTAATTTCTTACCTTCGAACCTGCCAATAATAAATCCAGCAGCCCGCCTCTGAATAACTTCGGCGTCATCTTTTAATCCAACGTGGTAGATATCTGAAATACTCTAGAAGCACTCAAGAATGTGTAGCACTAGTGTTCTATACTCGGTCTCCTTTACAGATGAACCACACTTTCCTAAAATCCCAATAAACCGAAGACAACCATTCGATTTCTCTTCTACAGTCATTACATGCCCGATAATTTCGTATCGCTGAGCAGTGTTATGCCTAGATCTTTATCGAGGTGACTGTCAAGTAGCACACTACTAATTCTGAATTAGAATACGGCGGTATTATTTTTCCAACTCACCTGCATTAACTTAATTTTTTCTACATTTACAGATACCTGCCATTCATCACACCAGCTAGAAATTTGGTCTAAGTCATCTTGTATTCTACTAGAATCACTCAACTACGACACCTTCCCGTACACCACAGCATCATCAGCAAATAGCCTCATATTCCTGTTCATCATGTCAGTCACATCATTTATGCATATAGGGAATAAGAGTGGTCCTGTCAAACTTCCCCGGGACACTCCTGACGATATCCTTATGTCTGATGAACACTCGCCGTCGAAAACAGCGTATTGGGCTCTATTAATTAAGAAGTCTTCAAGTCATTGACATATCTGGTAACCTATTCCGTGCGCTCATACCTTCATTAACAGTCTGCAGTTGGGCACCGTGCCGAACTCTTGCTCGAAATCTAGAAATATGAAATCTACCTGTCGCCTTTATCCATAATTCTCAGGTTATCATGTGAGTAACGGGCAAACTGAGTTTCACACGAGCTATGCTTTCTAAAACCGTGCGGATTTGTGGACGGAAGCTTCTCTCTACTCCCTACGCAACCTCCGTCCTGAGGCACATGAAACATAATACTTACCATATGGTGAAATCTGCCTCCTATTCGACACGCACCAAGGTTCCACGGCGTGATTAATTGATGGTATGTTTCTCGGATAGTAGCCAGTTTGACCATTCCAATATTTAGATGAGAACGTAAATCTTTTAGAAACGCAAAAACATTTTATTTAAGTTCCCAGCTCACCCTCTTTTATTGCTGTTGTTGTGTAAATATTTTCTCTGAACCACTACGGGCAACGACTTCATAGGGGTTCGTGCTAAGATCATCCTTGCACATCTATATACTGGCCAAAGGATCACTGTTGTCCCTGGCCGGAACACATGATCACAATTTAAACAAGTAATAGACAGCCCGTGCTTCAGAACACGTGTGTCTTGCCCTGTTTTACTATGTCTTGATGGAGTAGCATTTTTCGCCATTCGATTATGCTAGTAGTTCAAATGAGGAGCCGTTTCAACTACTGGACAGAAGTACTCATCAGAGAGAGTGGCTCCTAATACCTCAGACCTTCTTCTCTTCCTGGAATGGTGTCTGGGTAACAGGACAACCGGGGATCCAAGGAGATGGACAAGATGCTACAACAGGTGTTATTGAGGATGAAGTCATTTGAATACGGGAGACTCAGTGACTGGAAGAAATTAACAATATTACACAGTTTTCAAATTTACCACTCTACAGTGTCAAACTCTTCGATGGAAAGAATGAACGTCAGAATTTAACGGCCCTTTCACATCGAGGTAGTTGGAGACAGAGTGCTGACTCAGATTGAACATGCATAGCGGAATGAATCAGCCACCGTGTTGTTCAAAAAATTATTCCATTAACTGAATTTATGTAGGTTATTCATGGGAAACCTAAATTACAGTGGCTGGAGGTACCGAGATTTGAGGCGCGATGCTCCCAGTTGTCTATCGCACCTATTAACGACTAGATCTCATGGTTCGTTCAAGGCAAAAAAATTCTCCCTGGCACATTCACGAATATGTCACTATAAGATAACTTATGGTTTCATCTTCTGACCCCTAGTTTGTTGTGCTGTTGGTACAGAGATGTGACTTCTGCTGTAGATTTGCTCCAAGTGCTCCTTTTTGACGTGGTTTTTACCGTATGTTTGTGATGTTTTTATATCTAATTTAGTAGTTATGTCCTTGCTTTTATTCGCACAGTTACTCCAATTTATATATTTGTTGGTGCCGGAACGACTACAACTGAGCATAAAAATATAAAATCACCATAATTTAACCCCAACAGCAGAACAGGAGCTGAACAGCCTACAATGGGTCTAATTGTTGGATATCGAACGTTCCCTGTTGATTACTCCTTTTACGAATAAATGAAGTACAAGAGCAACAAACATACACTATGTGATCAAAAGCATTCGGACACATGGCTGAAAATGACTTACAAGTTCGTGGCACCCTCCGTCGGTAATGCTGGAATTCAATATGGTGTTGGCCCACCGTTCGCCTTGATAGTAGCTTTCACTCTCTCAGGCATGCGTTCAATCAGGTGCTGTAAGGCTTCTTGGGGAATGGCAGCCCATTCTTCACGGACTGCTGCACTGAGCAGAGGTATCGATGTCGGTCGATGAGGCCTGGCACGAAGTCGGCATTCCAAAACATCCCAAAGGTGTTCTACAGAGTTCAAGTCAGGACTCTGAGCAAGCCAGTCCATTGCAGGGATGTTTTGTCGTGTAACCACTCCGCCACAGGCTGTGCATTATGAACAGTTTCTTGATCGTGTTGAAAGATGCAATCGCCATCCCCGAATTGCTCTTCAACAGTGGGAAGCAAGAAGGTGCTCAGAACATCAATGTAGGCCTGCATGGTGATAGTGCCACGCAAAACAGCAAGGGGTGCAAGCCCCCCACTATGAAAAACACGACCATACCATAACATCACCGCCTCCGAATTTTACTGTTGGCACTGCATACGTTGGCAGATGACGTTCACCGGGCATTCGCCATACCCACACCCTGTCATCGGATCGCCACATTGTGTACCGCGATTCGTCACTCAAAACAACGTTTTTCCACTGTTCAATCGTCCAATGTTTACGCTCCTTACACCAAGCGAGGCGTCTTTTTGCATTTACCGCCGTGATGCGTGGCTCATGAGCAGCCGCTCGATGATGAAATCCAAGTTTTCACGCCTCCCGCCTAAACGTCATAGTACTTGCAGTGGAGCCTGATGCAGTTTAGAATTCCTGTGTGATGGTCTGGATAGATGTCTGCCTATTACACATTACGACCCTCTTCAACTGTAGGCGGTCTCTGTCAATAACATCCCGTACGCTTTTGTGCTGTACGTGTCCCTCCACGTTTCCACTCCACTATCACATCGGAAACATTGAACCTGGGGATGTTTAGGGGTGCGGAAATCTCGCGTACAGACTGTGACGTCCCCTCTCTGCAGCGTGCTGGTGTTGTCGACGCCGTGGAGCTGTTACTGCTACAGCTCGGTTAGTGGAGTCGAGACGCGATGCGCGATGATGAATGTCTCAGTCGGTTAACGAGAGACAATATCTGGAAAAGCTCTTAAAAAATCGTCCCTCGCGTAATGATTAAAGTTTGATTGCGAGTCCGCACAGTTTCTTTATTAATGCGAACTGAGCACTCTGATTGTCTCTTATGGTTTGAAGTTGAATTATTATATGTCCGGTTACTACTTTAATGTAGTAATTGATGAATCTTCCCCCGTGCGCATCGTCCACATCACCAAAAGCGAGGATAAAGTTCAATTGCAGATCGTATTGGTCGTTGTTTGTTCGTTCCTAAGTAAAATTGTTCCTTCTGTATGACGCGAGATCCACAGGTACTCTTTAATAATGTCTTAATTATCTTGCGTCGTAATATTGTGTATGTCCAAACCTTCCTTGTCACAACTAACAGTCCACGAATTTACTTCTAAGTTAAATAGTCACTGTTCATTAACTTCTGATGAGCAATTACCAAATATTCATAGAATGATGGAGGCGACACGTTGAATTTCCACTTTTGATGAACAGTTTTATTGTTCCTTTTCGCTAAATACTTTATAAACATCACGCCACACGCACACACGATTGACTAGCACTGGCAGCTCTGTTAGTTTCAAGTATCGTGACAATTACGACAGCTTTAACCATCGGCGTAATTGTATCTTCTTCACGTATTCGTGTCAATGTCTCCCACTCGAGACTAAACGTGTATTATAGTCTTTTGAAACTTTGTCCATTCCTTTCTATAAGTTCACTTATATTAATGTTGAGTCCAAAAAAAAATGTTCAAATGTGTGTGAAATATTATGGGACTTAACTGCTAAGGTCATCAGTCCCTAAGCTTACACACTACTTAACCTAAATTATCCTAAGGACAAGCACACACAGCCATGCCCGAGGGAGGACTCGAACCTCCGCCGGGACCAGCCACACTGCAGCACCTTTTTTTTTTTTTTTTTAAATCACATTTTGTTCGTTTCGTTCGTTGCATCTACTCGTGGCGGACATCGCAAGACACCCGTTTCAGTTCGTCGTTAATCCATTAACTCAGTTTTTTTTATTACAGAGGATAGCTAACCCTCTGACCGAACACGTTGAGTTACCGTACCAGCTGTGCCTTAGACCGCTCGGCTAATCCCGCGCGGCAATGTTGAGTCCAATATTGCCTACTTCCGTTAATAAAGTCCACCAACTCGGTATATACAGTCAGCATACTATCTCGGTTCAAGTCTCTAGTCTGAATATCAGTGCACAAAATCCGTGCATCTACGTCACGCAACAAAGACTCTTGAAAGTAAAACAATCTCGTCACGCTCCGTTCGCTCAACTATGGCAAGAGCTGCTCTCGTATGACTTGAGAGCACGATAGCTAGCAAGCGACTTACTTTTTCCGTGAATGAGTATTGTAGACGCACTGAAGTTATTCGTTGCGTTTACAACTCTCTTTCACATAAAAGTTATCTCTGACCGACATTACTTTGGACTTAACTTTCATGGTATTAATTTGCAATTATTACTCAGATGTTTGGCAAATAGCTAAAGATGACCTTTCTCTCTTCTTCCTTTCTACCAAAACACACTCTGTAATGCTTAATGTTGGTGTTTATCAAGACTTTCTGGTGTTATATCATCGGAATAGTTGTCGTACCTATCAGGATAACTTTTCCCTACTTTACATCATGATGGTCTTTACTAATTGGGTTTTGGGGTTCATTAGGGTGTTACAAGACGTAAGACACAAGTGACACCCTATCACCTGACCTCGTTCGAAGTCCTTGAGTTCCGCGGAGTTCCCCACTGTGCTCTCTCACGATGTCTCATGACTACTGAGGTCGGTGATATGGAGTACCTGGCAGTAGGTGGCAGCACAATGCACCTAATATGAAAAACGTATGTTTTAAATTTATTTAGTGCACATGTTGCGAGTATAGAGGACAGACAACTGTCTTACCCTACTGCGACTGTGCGTGCTTCATACAATCAACGTGGAAGTGTGTTTCTGTGATTCTGTAGGATCTGCCATGTCTTTGGCAATTGTTTTCAAGCCATTTATTGTTCGACTTTATCGAACTGTCATTAATTATCTTATCGATCTCTTGCATTGGAGAAAGCAACGGTCAGTGTTTCCGTACGTTTGAATCTTCTCGCGGTAGTGCGTGTGGGACTAATATGAGTAACATGTGCGACCTTTCCTTTGTTCTGAGCCGCCCGCGTGAATTGCTTATTCACAGGATGTTGAGCCACGAATCACTGTACACAAGTCGGCTGACGTAATGAGGCGGCAGGTGACGCTATTGGACTTCCTACCGGTGCTTCCCTCTTCCCTGCTACTTCTGAGTGTTGCGCTGTGCGCCACACTGCGTATCTCCTAACCTCGAACCAAAACACTCGATCCTCACAGCGGGAAACGCCCTCGCCCGAATGATCAGTCACGTAACTTTACTGACTACATACTATCGTCCGTAGCAGCCTGTCCATTCCTAGACAGCTAGTTCAGAGCAACGAAACACAAGGTTCATGTTAGGCTCTTTTACTGGGCGTGATTACGATGAAGGCAGCTGCATCTAAACTGTGATTTTCCGCTGTAATGAAATTATTGATTTATAATAGTAATTTCCATGGAGAAAAATTTAATGTGAAATATGTTGCGAGCTTATTCAACTAGCTCTGGAACTTACCACAATGAGTTACCACAACTACTGAAGTTCAAAGATGAATGGTCTAAATCTACATGAAACAGGAAAGGCTTTCAGAGCTGAACGATATAAGTGAAGATATTTTACATTTCTGAGAACCTAATTCTACGCTGCATTAATTTATCGCTGACAGATAAACGGTTATCGTACTGCAGATGCAGTATCCGCGATTTCACAATCGCTGGCACTCTTTTATTGTTTGATTCCTTAAGTGTATATCATTATACGTAGTTTAACTTGGATACGGAAGACAAGGGATCTTCTTTTGTCACAGATTTTCACCTAGTTTCTGGTTATGTCCTATTGGCTTGTTGTTCAAATGGTTCATGCCCGAGGCAGGATTCGAACCTACGACCGTAGCGGTCGCGCGGTTCCAGACTGAAGCGCCTAGAACCGCTCGGCCATTCTGGCTTGTTGTTGATAAAGTCTAAAGATATCTAAGCATTTGTCATACCACAGTATGATTTTTTCGTTTTCGAACCATAAGAAGCACATTCTGACTGTTCAGAGATCTATTTCGTCCTCTGCTGGAAAATCTTCTGCCTGTAGATGTTTGTTAATTGTCTGTATCGTACTCCGAAAGTGGAAAACGCAACCGCTACGGTCGCAGGTTCGAATCCTGCCTCGGGCATGGATGTTTGTGGCGTCCTTAGGTTAGTTAGGTTTAACTAGTTCTAAGTTCTAGGGGACTAATGACCTCAGCAGTTGAGTCCCATAGTGCTCAGAGCCATTTGAACCATTTGGAAAACGCAAACCACATATTTGCTATCCGTCTTGGTAATTCCAGAAGTACTGTGAGGATCTCTATCATAACGTAATGTTGTGTCATTTGACTGCACTTACATAATAAATGACACTAACATACATGTCTTCATGCATGAAATCCGAATTAGAATGATCTGCAGATTTCCTTTCATAGCAACACAATACTATAGATTAAGCAGAAGAAGGCTTCGTTTGGCGCATAAATACACGTCATTACAGCGAAACCGATTGGCGAAAATTATTAGACTTATAGGATTTGAACTTGGAAGGCAATTAAGCCCTCTCTCTTGAAACTAGTAGCGTGATATACATGAAGAGCGGTCGGCTTCTTTAATAGTTGTAGGCCACTCAATGTCTATAACGAATTAGGAAATTGTTTATATGTTTTCGTTACCACTTTAATTTCGACTCTAACAATATCAAGCTCGTCGCTGACTACTGACAAGTAATCCCTCTGCGCTACCGACCGAGTGCTGGTCGTCTGCCACAAGGCGTTGCTCGACGTCAGTGTGGTTAGTTTCCTCTCTCGGCTTTCCCAAACCATAACCGCTACTTCTCCTTCAAGTAGCTCCACAGCTGAAAACGTGTCATAATGCTACAAAGGAAGACCATTGGAAACAAGTGAGAATTACGAAGCTGAAACAGTTTTAAAAACGTGTGGAATTATGACTAAAATATAATAATATTACAATCTTTTAAATTTAAGAACCACAGCTAACTAGACGAAAGAATGATGTTTATTAAATTTCTCTCGGGAGGTTATTTTATATTAATTCATGGACATCCGTTTACCAGCTTAGTTACATACACATTTTTCAGCTGGACATAAACCTGTAATCGTTTTTAGTTGGAAGAAATTAAAATATAAATTTACCTGCCAATTTCATAATTATGGCTTCCTTAATTCATCATTCTGGAGTTGTTCCTAAGTAACACGAAACGTAATTAATCCTTTCATCTACGTTTTGAGAGGTTGTGAGCATGAACTCATCCAACCTCATAATCATCTACCTGCATAAGGGTCCCGAGGCTTCGCATCCTTCACTATGAGAATATGATATATACTGTATTCTTGTATAAGTAATCGAAGCTCATATTCACGTTATTGGCTGTGAAGCTGATGCTTCCTTACATAATAAGTTCAAATTGACAGTGTCTCATAAATTACTGCTCATAATAGACGTTATAGATCTTAGACCCAACAAAATATTTTAATTACCTCGAAGTCAGAAACTGCAGGTTACCTCTCAGTGGGCACAGGAAATATATCTGATGATTTCTCTGTTAGGTGTTGAGACATACATCGTAAGAAATCTGGCAGTGACCCACTGCAGTGGAGCTAGCAATGTTTTAGTAACTGCTACGCAATTAATGATTGATTTTAATGTGTTTTCAATAAATGCCGTCTAATATTTATGGTGCTAATGTTCGAATATTACAATAGAGGCTGCTAGTGGCAACAGTGACAACGAGCTCATTTCAAACAGAGTATTATAAGTCAATTGTTCGACATCCCTCTACCAGCGACAATGAGCAGAGAGTGTGCTGGTCTTAAAGATACACTGTTGTAACAACTGACGGGATGGTGTCTACTAGTACAATCCGTTGCAAAGCATTTCCGACATTGGCTGAAAGATCAGTGTGCATATGATGCCCACTTAAGTCAGGAGTGTCAGTGTATTGCTTACCAGTAATCCCTCTAATCAGACGCTACATGCAGTCTCTAGTAATACAGTAAACAATAGTCATCTGGCAACAGAAAATGATGTGTACTATACTGAAATCTGTAGTTTGTAGAGCCGGCCGCTATGGACGAGCGGTTCTAGGCGCTTCAGTCCGGAACCGCGCTGCTGCCATGGTCGCAGGCTCGAATCCTGCCTCGGGCATAGATGTGTGTGATGTCCTTAGGGTAGTTGGGTTTAAGTAGTTCTAGGGGACTGATGACCTCAGATGAAAAGTTCCATAGCGCTTAGAGCCATTTGAACCAATTTTGTGTTGTTTGGAGACTGTACCTTCCCACCTTGCATGTTAATATCTTCTCTCCTGTTCGTGAATTTCCCCTTTCCTGCTCATGTAGTCAGTATACGTCGCTGCTGCCGGTAACGGTTCGTCAGACGGATTGTAAACAGTTGACGCTTGTGTACACCATTTTCTTTCCGGCCGGTAATTGCTCAGGTCATTCGTTAATATTATTCCATAAGTACGTGGCATAAAATCTTTGATATGTTGCCAGCTATAAAGTAACAGTTGTGCCGACAGGTGTATAATCTGTCTCTTAAGAGGTCAGATTTCAGTATCTAACGCTAACGAGGAGCACTCTCAAAATCTTACTTGCTGCATAAATAAAATACGTTGTTCCGTAGTGTGTGAAGCTGTCTTCACCCTGAAAGCCTACTTCAAACACCACAGCTCTTTACTAGGCGTGGTACAATTGAAGGTTGGACGCCCTTGCCATTCTGCAACGTTGGAACTAACCTAATCAACCAATTACAGAACTTCATTCAGTTCTACGTGCATTCCAAACCATGCCGCAACTCGGAATTTTTCACTCTGCATTTGTGTGAGGCTTCAATAACGAATAAACTTCTAATGCAACACAGTTGTTATGAATTATGTTTATCTGGCTTGTAACAGTCGTAACTGCAAATCTTACAGCACAGTTATACAAAACTCGTTGACTATGCAGTGCTGTGCATGGGTAGTCTGTCACAGATTTCCTGGTGAGCCTCCTACGATTTATCAGTCAGCTGCACGCCACAGAACCACTGCCTCCGGCCGCTTCCTCGCTATAGCCGCACAACATCCTGTCCCTCCTTGGGGAAGCACAATCACTCATTGTTTCAAACTTTGTGGGGCTTCACATTCTATTTTCAGTCACATACGATTTCATTTTTTTTTCTCGATGTTGAACTATGGAATCCATGTACTGACACTTATCGTATAAAAGCAAAAGAGAAGCAAAGCTCCACATTCTCACCCTGATGGATCAACCGCGACCGGCCGACCACCGTGTCATCCTCTGCCAACAGCGTCACTGGTTTCAGTATGGGGTTCGCACACCGCTCTTCCTGACGTTGTCGACTTTCTTGACATTGGAGCCGTTACTGCTCATTTAACCCTTTCAGCTCCAGCGCTTTCTGCCTCAAACCACAATTTTATTAATTTCGTTTCGAAGTACCAGAGTCCCTAGCATGAACCACCGATGCTACGAAAGCCCCTATCACAGGCTATCGTAGCATCGCTGGTTCATGCTAAGGGCGCTGGTACTTCAAAACAAAATGAATGAAATTGCGGTTTGAGGCATGAAACCAATAGGGCTCAAAGGGTAAAGCAGATGTTCAATTGGCATCACGAGGCTGACTGCACTCCTTTCTAGTTTTCGCGCCAAGGAAAAATCACTGTAAACAACGGAATCGGACCAACGTGTTCCACATTGTAGCCAGTATGCTGACCACTGAGTTACGGACAAAGGCCATTATACAATAAGGCTGCAATAAAATCGTAACTATCAATGACTGAGCAGCCAACTTTCCCACAGCACATGTCAAAAGTTACTTTTTTTATTTGTAAAGTGATTACTGCTCATAATTTGCAATAAAGTGAAGTAAGGAGCACTCACGTAGTCATCAGCTGCTATATTATTCACAGACGTTTTACCTAATTTTTCATTTAATTAAAAGAAAATATAATTATGCGTCTGAGAACCCAGCTGGGAGCAGTTACCGTAAGCTGTCTTTCTAATTTAGAATGTGTTATGAGTTGTTCCTCAAAACGAACAACTGCACTGATATGTAACACTCTTCCACAGTCCACTCTAATTTTTTACCAATCATAAGCGCCCTCTGGTACTAAATGAAATTCAGATTCTGCAGTACAGACATTTAAATCTGTTCCTTTCATTACTATAGACAAAAAAACTATAAGAGATGTGCAAAACCGACACAAAGATGTTTTAAGAGTCCACCCCTCAGACTCTTTCAGTAAATGGGATTACCGGCAGTAAATGTAAGACTTGGCGAAGGGAACACCGACTCTGTCTCTGAAATATACCATCTACTTCTTGTTAAAGCACCAGCTGTCTCATAGCGCTCCACATTATTCTCGACGGCGGCCTTTATTTTCTGTAGGTTTTGCGTACTGTCTTCAGCAAGCTCGTTAGAGACAATTTAAAGGCTAACTTACATTTATGACACTCTAGCTTGTTACTGACTGATAGCAGGTGCTACCGAAACCTGTAGCGTCTTTAGAAATTTAAATCACGTTACTTACATCTGTAAATAGGAGTGCATGCCTTTGAACGTAAGCACAAAACAAATGAACTAGTGATAACATTTCGTTCCGTTAAATAGGCCAATAAGAACGCAATAATGAAAGGTCCAGCACATTACTAATCACTTTAAGAGTATATGCCGGTTATAGTATGCGAGCCAGTGAACATACAGTCTGCGGAACGCTATAAAGTACTTGGCAGAGGGTATACTGTATTTATTCTTTTACTTATTTGTTTATTAAGACAGCTTTCAAGCTGTACAGGTCACCATCCACATTTACAAACATACGTGTTAGTGATATCGAAATACATCAGTATGCAGTTGTATAATCAGACTTCAGTTAAACATTTGGTAAACAGAGTAAATTTGCTTATGCTCTACATAGTTGTTGGAAACAGCTTCTTAAAAATAGTAAGGATAGAAGCCATTTGTCCATAACTAAATTAATAGATCAATTGCATCACTCTTTGCAAATTCATCAACAGTGTAGAAAGCTTTTTCTTTCAGCCAAGATTCCATATGTAATTTTTCTAGTTTTCTGGATTTAATAATTTTCAGCTGTCTCGTTCCACTAGGTAGTTTGTTAATACGAGATTTTCCTGCGTATAGTTTTTTTTTATTTTTGTTAGTCTAGTCCGGGGAACATTCAAACAGCTCCTATTCCTAGTTATAGAAGAGTGAATTGTATCATACACAATATTTACTAACCTTCTTTGCATGGTCCCTACATCTCCTCTTAGTTGGAGTTGATGTGGATCGCACACATTATTGTTACACTTCAGCATAAACGGTAAATGTCTTGTACACAGTCTCTTTCGTAAATAAACTACTGTTGTCCAGTATTCCACGAATAAATAGTAGCCTTCTATTTACTCTACCTACAACTGAGCATATATGATCTTCCACTTCATATCTCCACAGACTTATCTCTATTTGTATGAAATGAATGACTCTGTTTGTGACTCGTTAATCGTGTATCCAGAGCTCATTACTGCAAGTCAGAACGTTAGAATTTAGCATTAAGTTTCCGACGACGTAAATTTTAAGCCTCCTTCTTGCGGGTACAGTACACAGTAACGAGAAAAGTTCACTCGCTCACTTGTTGGTTTGTCATGTTGCCAGATATATCGGACAGAATCAGACTGGTCGTATCTGACTGATGGAACCGAAGTAAGTCATGTAGATACTCATCAAGTCAAAGTACCGTTGTCCCTTCTTCTTATCCGACAGTCTCCGTTACATTAGATCACGTGTAACTATATCGATCCCATATGAAGTCAAATAAGGCGAGGTTTGAAAGAGAGATAGAGGTAAAATTGCGTCGACGACGAGTTAATTACAGGCGGATATTGGTTTGACGTGATTTACATTTCACCGCTAATCGCTCCTGACGTCAGCGTTTTGAAACTGTTGAATTTCGGTACTCAGTTACGGAAGAATTGGTGTCAGCGCTTGGAATCTGCTGGCGCACTCATCAGTGACAAAGCAAAGCGAGGCCGCGCAACATTTGGCCAGGAGCTGGACGCTGGCGCTTGCGTCACGCGTGGGAAGTCCAGCCACAGGAAGGCACCCTGCCCCCCTCCCCCATCTCCCCCCTACCACCCCCCCCCCCCCCGCTTTCAAAGAGGCCAGAGCTACCTTTCTTCCTACCGGCCGAATCACCACATCACGGCCACGGCACCAGGAAGAGACACCCACAGCCGCACTCAGCCAGCCAGTAGCGTCGACGTGACTTTCGCATTTCGCATAGGGGATTTTAATAATTATGCGTCAGAGGAACAACAGTGTCGCCACGGCTGCTACACCTACGCAACCGTCAGGTTTCCCTAACCGCGAAGTTTCCGCTTTGTTGCCGCAATATACCGCTACAATAAATTAGCTTACAAGAAGTATAATTTTCTACTTGTCTTTTCTTACCAGCCCTCCTGACAATACTTGCTATCACACTTTGAGCTAATCGTCTCACAATCCACGCACTTGATGTCTGTATCATTTGTAAGAGAAAGTGGATTTGCAGACAACAGATTCTTCGCCTACTATTTTCCATTCTGATTGTGTGTGTGTGTGTGTGTGTGTGTGTGTGTGCGTGTGTGTGGTGTCAGTGGATATGAGAGAGGGGTGGAGGGGGGGGGGTGACGAGCCTTGGACTGAATGTTGAAGGACGGGGGACCTGGGACTTGAAATAGAACGCACAAAATAAAATATACAACCGAAAGCGATTAATATTAAGTTGACACACTACCGAGCCACCAGTTAGATTCGGAAAGCTAATTAATATTATAAAAACCGTATTATGTTCCCACATTTGCATTTCAGCAATTCAATGTTTACATGATCCCCAAACTTGTTCTTTTCTTAGTAAAATGCTCGTACAGTAACGAAATTCAAGAACTTGACGTTCATGTTTCTTCCTTTATTGCTAAGTATCTCCAGGAAATTTAGTGTTCGGGCTGCAATCGTGAAGGGAAAACTATATTGAATTCGATACGATGGTTAACACTGATGAGTGCCACCCGTGTTACTGATAGTTGCGAAGTTCCGTCCTTTCGTAAAAAAACGGGAGTGCTTGAAACCTCAATAAAGATTCCTCTGGAGTGGCAAGAAAGTCAAATCGAAATTCTAGGTGACAGACCATCCCTAAATTTCATTGCTATTCGAGAGATAGACGAATGTCAATTACATCGAATATTTTGACACTTAAACAAACGTATAAGTGTATTTTCTACGTGAATTTATGTATGTAGTCAAGAAATTACCACCGTTTCAGTATGGTTATTTCTCTGCTGAGAGCCCTGTTCGAAAAATGAAGAATACTATGAATGGTCAGATATCCGCACAAGAGATGCCATTACATAGTGCGAAAAGAGGCTTGTGTTAGGCAGTAAATGCACGGCACATAACTGTTGCACAGCATGGACTTCCTGTTTCTTTCATGACATGTGAGAAAAATATTCACTGCATTTCTTAATTTGCAGTAGATGAGAACAAACTGTTAGGTCGTTTTCAGAAAGACAGAGATACAACACTTACTGTACATTCCACAAACACTGTCTATGATGGGGCGCGGGGTGGTCTTAAATTACAACTTCGAATGCTTGATGGAGCATGTGCGCTAATGCTGCTTCTGCTGGAGCTAGTGAAACAACAACGTTATAACCCTGAATCTGGCCACTATACGCACCAACAACACCGACGCCTACACATCAAAGCACACCTTGATAGTGCACCAGATTATCTTCATCCTGTCTAACCAGAGAATTATGGAACAATTTAGGGGTCTTGTAATGGAGCTTTTAACAAAATTTTTCTTTACTCCAAAGTTGGACAAGATGAGTCTAAAATTTATTTGTCTTAAACAGCAATTTTTTAGTTTCACCTATTTTGAAAATGAGATTACTTACAATAACTCTGCTATTGTCAGAAATGATTTTTCTCTTAAGCTGGGCAGTTAACAATGAAAGATACAATTAACGTGCTTTTCGCAGAATCTGATTTTGCTCTTGAGCTGCGCAAATATTAAACAAACTTCGACAATGAAAGAAATAAATCGATAGGCCTTAGAATTAGTTTAACCAACTGGATTACATTAATATCGTGGAAAGGCCCTTATGGAAGGAAGACTGTATGGAAGCAACGGCGTCAGTATTTCCTTAGCTGTGCAGCTTGCTGATGCTAGATAAAAGAAGTTAAATTCCAGCTGGAGTCATGGCATCAACTTAGATTGCACATTCAAACATATGAAAAGCGAACTGCTTATATTTCGGATGCGCTGCTGAGGACTGCGAAAGCTCTGCTCCAAACCAACATTGCTGCAGAACAGCCACAGATGGTTGGCAATTCCTGTCTCTGGCGATCAGCGTCCGCACCACTCGAACCTCCATCCGCGACTCCTGAAAAAAATTTCTTTCTCCAGTCTCCCAAAAAATAATAGAAGGACGGGTTAACTCTATATTACCAACATAACGCCCGAGAAATGCCACAAAATTTGCAAAAAAATCCGGGAAAACACAGAAGATTTCCCCTTTTCTGTGTACGCCACCCTCAATGTTCTTTACGAAGTTGGACTGAAACCAAGTTATTTCTGATTGACCTGGGCGTTGGTCTTCAAGACGCCAGCAAACAGCAGCCTGATTAGCGTACCACTTACCTGCACGGGGTGGCAGGGTAGGTGTCGACTGCAGTACCCTCGGCGTTACTCACCAATGCACAATGTGGGGGTGTTCAGACGGATGAGAATGGTTAGGCCACCTACAAGGAGGATGTGTTTGGAGCGGCCAGATATATCGATTGCCTTCTTTGCCGCTATAAAACAACCCCAGTCCGATCCGAACTTCCGTCTACCACACACAAAGCCCAACAAATCGCTGACTTAAAAATGGTAGAATATGCAGGCACTAAAATAGAAATGAGCGTTTGGGGTCATTGGCCGGGAGGCCCTTTACGGGGCAGGTTCGGCCGCCTTGGTGCAGGTCTTATTACATTCGACGCCACATTAGGCGACCTGCGCACCGGACGGGGATGAAATGATGATGAAGACATCACAACACCCAGTCCCTGAGCGGAGAAAATCCCAGACCCAGCCGGGAATCGTACCCGGGCCCGGAGGACGGCAATCCGTCACGCTGACCACTTTTTTTTCATTTTGTTCGTTGTTGATTTTTTTTTTTTTTTTTTTTTTTTTTTTTTTTTTTTTTTTTTTTGTCGTTGCGGGCGCCACATGACATCCGTTTAAGTTCGTTGTTGATCCTTTCACTCAGTTTTTTTTTTATTACAGAGGCAAACCAGCTTTCTGACCGAACACGCTGAGCTACCGTGCCGGCACCACTCAGCTATCGGGGCGGACAGGCACTAAAATGAATCAGTATCTCATTGCGATATGTAACGATCACGTCACAAATGTATGCTTAATTTTCGATGACTAAATAATCAGTCATTGTCTTTTGTGGCTCCGAGATCCACTGACAGTAACTGTGATTTAAGGCATGAGAAAGTCTATAGGTGAAAGACTGCAAAAGCAGCCGCATCTGTAGAAGAATAGAGGGACGCAATAAGACTTGAAATTACCACAATAATTCATAATGAATTGGAGAAAGTGTCAGAAAACGTGTTCAAACAGAATGAGACAAGTCTTACAGCACGTGGAGAACATTTTCACAAATATTGCATGATGGAGAGAACTACGGAAAGATTTGTAACCCACAGATTTTTAGTGGACGGACACAGCATGTGGTAAAGTCACTCAGACTGCAATTGCTAGTACCAAGAAACAGAAATTAATCAAGAAAATCCGGGTACAGATTCATGTTGCTAATAAGATGGCGAGTTTATGCCTGAAAATCACAGACCTATCAGATATGTAATTAAAAAGCTACCTAGTTAAATCAGACAGAATTATTATCAAAACAAATATTCTCTGAACAACAAACACCACAAATATCATGCCTGCATGGCAGACTATCGGGTGTTCATCATTAAAGTAATATTAAAATCACACAAGTTAGCGTGTTTTCTTAAATTTGGTACTGTTACTTTCTGGCTTGGCCATGGACCATCCCGGCATGTAGGGACACCAAAAACGTCAAATGGCCGAGCCGCAGAGGAACCATAAGTGCATCCTCCTCTGTGGAAGCATACTGTGGGGTGGTGCCTAAGGCAACAGAAGCATGAATACTCAATCTCTGGGACTAAGTTGGAGGCAGTCACTTGAAGATTTTTGACGTGTCGCTTTGTGAATACCTGCAAAGTTGAAGTTACCACCATCTTAGAACACGGCTGTCTCTCCTACCCCCTGGAAGCAGCAATGTGGAACAGAGACCAGTCGAGCAACATGATAACTGGTCGGGATCTTGCAGCTACTACTATGGTCACTGTCGTGCAGTCACCCATAATGCTTCCCTCACATTCAGCATCGCGTGTCCTTCAGCCATAATAGAGTAAGCTTCAATGTGGAGGCCCTGTTTCTGCTAACGTATCGCAATTCCCATTTCTGAGGTTCAGCTCTCGCCGTTAGCTCTCGTTCTCACCCCAGATCCTAGTTTTCCATTTCATTTACTTTATTAAACATCTTGATGTGCTTGTCATGTGTTATACCTGTCCTCCAGCAATAGTTTGTAACTGTGAGTGGACAAATATAATTGTGTGACAGGACTATTTCAGTTTGTTTCTTTTGGTTTACAATATATTTTTATGTTAAAGTTCACTGAAGGCCTTTCACTTACTGTAGCATTCCCCTGAACCCCCCCCCCCCCCCCTTCGCAACTCGCAGGGCGCTTGCGACCTGCGACACAAGCCCACTCAAAATCCCTAGCGGTCTTAAAGACTCAAGGTAACATTGCGGTTACGAACATCACGAAACGAATGAAAGAAGTAGAGAGTCGGATAGGAAAACTAGAGCGAAACGGGCACACGAGCACTGCGCGTTCGGATATCAATGATGGAGTACACAGAATTGTGTCTCCGAGGAAAAGCCCGCCGTGCTCTAGCCCAGTGACAGAGTGCGGAACTAACAATGCACACGCAGAAACAGCGAGTGATAGCTCCAATAATTGCAGCCCACTTAGAAGAGTGAATGCTGAATGCCACTTCCACTGTTATACAGAGGTAACACATCACAGTTATCAGTAAGATAGATCAGGACACTCAGCAGACGTGCAAGTATCGGAAACGAGTGACAACACCAGTGCGAGGATCGGACAGGATTTTGATCAGAATCACTTCCTGTCGATACTAAAATTCCAGAAATTCAAAGATAATGGAGGGTCGATGCATCCGAAGAGCTGGGTGATGCAGTTTACAAATTCATTACCGTCGTCATGGCCAACCCAGGCAAAATTAGAATTCATGTGTGGACACATCGAAGGCCAAGCCGCGGAAAAGATGCGGGGTGTGGCAGCGACGTGTCGGACTTATCAGGAATTTGTTGGTGCATTCCTGCGGACCTACTGGTCAAAGGAAGCGCAAGACAGGATTAAAGAGGAAATAATATTTTGTCCTGAACTGGAAGTGTCCGGGCATAGGAGCGCAACCAAATTTTTTGATGATTTACTCAAGAAGAATCAGTTTTTAGATAGTCCATATAGCAACGGAGAAATCATTGAATTTTGCTTTTCCAAATTGCCAGTTAGGTACCAACAGACACTTGTCGAGAAGTGTGGATCTGACATAGAAGCATTCAAGAGTCTATTGCGCGAACTCGAAGTAGTCTTTGATAAACAAGATGCAAAGGACAGGAAGAAGGCGCAAAATAACAAATACCACGGGCCAGCAAGGGAAGACGACAACAGATCGCATAATCGCACTGGTCAGTTAGGAAACCAGGATTACGGAAATCAAGGTTACGCTATTCAAGGTTATGGAAACCAGAGACACGGAAACCAGAACGTCAGGGAACAGGGTCAATCTAGACAAGGGATCTGGGACAGGAGGAATAACGAACGGCAAAGCGACAGTAATTGGAGAGAGCGAAATCAAGGACAACAGGAGAACCAGGAGATTGAAATTAGACCTGCAAATCCTAATGCACGTCAGAGGAGGGGGAGTCTAACAAGGGATTGGCGCTAGGCCATAGGACTCCATCACATCTCTCACACAAAGAAGTTCGTGGAATAATACTAGTGTAAGTGGTGTATATAGTAGAATAGGCAAATATATGAACCTTTCTTCAAGGAACAATAATCGTTGCATTAATACATTAAGATTGCTAAAGTATTAACACGCTGCGTTGTCTCGCATAATAATGTACTGCTGCCATCCTTTTTTGTTTATGTTCGCGACTTCCAATGTCGATGGAGTAGGAGACACTACCTTTCCATGAGCAATGTTTTTGTCCTTTCCTGTCTGGTGTCCATGTTGAGGGATAATGATGAGTGAGGAGATGTCGCACAAACGGGCACATGCAAGAACGTGCTCTTAGAAGCGTTCTGAGAAGTCGTGATACGCTCCATAGCGGCCACAACCAGTTCGTGAGACGTTCATACCAGTGCTTGCAGGCACGCGTCAGTGCACTGCAAGATTGTGGTATATTGCGTGATTTCGAGGATGAATATGGGCAGTATAGTTTTTACAGTGATTCGCCAGCATCGTTGTCTTGCAAGTCGGGGTGAACCTGTGAGCGTTTGACTCCAATGGTGCCCTAGACGGTAGAAATGTGGGCATAAAGCCTACCATGCCAATGTGCTGGTTGGGGAGTTAGCGTGCTGCTTGTGACTGTCACAGATGAATAACCAAGGAATTATACTTGGAGATTCGTGACATACTGTGTAGCTGGTGTGTGGTGGGCGACGGAATCCTCAACAGGAACCAGTCCTGGCTTGGTCATATTACTTTGCCTCTGGAAAGGTGTGCTTTGATCGCGAAAACCGCATCACATAGAAAAAAGAAGTTGCAACTATAATTTATTGTCTTGTATAGCCATGGCTAACCCAGTCTCTGGAGTTTCAGTGAGGCGTAGTGAGAACTCGGAGGCCGTGTCGTACGGCGCGCACGTCACTGTCGTCGTCAATAGCTGCGAGCAGCGAGACATCTCAGCGTAACAGGAATTATGTAAGAGAATTGTATAAGGTAAAAAAAAAAAAAAAAAATAAAAAATTAAAATAGTACCAAATACTAGGATAAATTAAACTGTAGGATTTAACAATAACTAGATCAATATTGTTGGGGTTTTCTACCACAAGTAGGAATGTTTGGCGCGCGCCTGTTGGGATGCTATTTTTCAGGTCACCAAATCACAGACCCGAGATGGAGGGACGACCGGTGAGCGAAAGTAGAGTAGTTGCATGTTCTTTATAGCTCAGTAAAACTTCAGCCTGCATACTAACATAATTTATTCAAAAGACATAGAATGTAGATCGTTGGCGTATGGTAGTTAATTCTTGAGCATGTCTACTGTCGATCTATATAAGTAATAGTAATATTAGTGCGGGCCCGCACATTTTGTTGTTCATCCAATACATAGCATCAGTTGTCACACATCATGTACAGTAGTGATATCGTGCTTTACACAAATATATAGATAAATTATTTCCATGTCTAGATTAGATACACCAAGATTTTGTTATAATGATAGCCATAGATTAATAACTATAAAATTAAAATAAGAGTGTCTGAAATGACAGACCATCAATGTGTCATTATGTAAATTTATTATAACATAGAAGGTCATGGGAAAAAGTTAGGCGTAAGATTTTTGTCAGAACTGTGCAGATGACGGGAATCGTGGCAATGCAGAGGCCGGCCGGAGCAAAAAAACAAGAGGTCATCGGCTATCTGCAAGAAGGGGAGCGTCAGCGCACCACCTGACGAGAAGGGTGCGGCAGCGTCCGGTTCTACAAGCTGACAGTCACCAGGCGGTACACCTGAGGGATTAAGCGGTAGACAGCCCTCGCCGGGCCACAAGCGAAAGTGTGGCTGCCCGTTGACACTGACACGCGACCAGCACGCAACAGCCAGCTAGCTCTCCGGACGCGGCAGCCGTTTGGAGGGATTCCCTGCGGCAAACCACGTTGTCGTGGGTACACGAAGATCACATAAGGTGTCAGAACCTGCGCCTCATGTGCCTCAGGACAGAAAGGGACGCTATATAATCACCTATTTGAGTTTTTACAACTCACTAGCATTGGCCGATCTGCATACACAAATCAGTATCGTGCCACAAACTCTAACAAATGAATTGTCTCATTTATAACTTCTCCTCTCACTTAGAGAGCAGTTGTAGCAATCGTCGCTCCTAGTTCGATCCTGTCTGGATCACCTCACACGCTTGTGGAGTCACTCCACGTGCCATCATCCCTCGTCGAACTGCAATATTGGGAAACGTAAAGTACTGTCCAGGGAGAGAAGAGACCTGGACTAGTGATGCATCCCAACTAGTAGACCTCAGAGACATTTAATCCACATGAGGAGAGCCTATGTCTTCCTACCGTACTGCCGTGATCATATGCGTGGGTCTTGCTGCAATCCCAACAGCGTACTGCAGATGCTCCAGCACACCCTATTGCTGTTGCAACAACGTAGCAACAACACCCGACGTTTAGCCCTATGTGATGTCAGTACTGTGGCCCCATCCCAAAAGCCCCCCTCCGATGCTCAAGACATGGAACCACATGCATCAATGCATATGACTCAACATACCAACGCCCTCAGAGAAACTAACAAATTTGTGAAGTGCTTCGAATATTTCTAACAAAGTAATTTAGTGCCTCATTCTTAGCACAGTCGTGAACATTGTGCAATGTGCAAGCACAACTTGACACCCCATGAACCTCGTTTTTTTTCTTAAATTTCTTTCTCTAGTGTTGTTTCTGTAATGTATGTTATACCTTGTATGTGTTTGTCATGTACACTGTAATTCTTATGTAAGTGATAGAGTAGGGCGCACAAATTACTGTATTGTTCTCCACACCATGTTGTTTTTTTGTATTTTGTATTTATTGTTGTGTGTATGCAAACAGTGTGCCTGAAGTCCCCATAAACTGAGCAGATACCACCACTGCCATTGTGAATGGACTATCAGTTCAGGGAACATTTTGTAAAGATTATTCTTGCTGCAGGGAGACAGAATGAATCGGAGGTTGTAATTAGATTCTGAAAGCTCACAAAGAGATTGTTAACTTAAATAGTATCATGTGTGAGTGAGTTCAGGTTAGTTTAATGATTCAAATTGTTGTAACATCTTGGGCATTTAATTGCGGAGCGCTCCAACTCTGATTGTAAAGAATAAACTGCTCCATATTTGGCTCACATGCCCGGGCCATATTTAGAGCGTGAATGTCTGTGTGAATCGGTGTTTGGAAGGGGCTCCCTGGGTATGGATGTGTGATGTGAGTGTTAGAGTTCCATATTAAGAAGGTGAAGTTGGCTACATCATAAATAATCCTCCCTCTATGAGCTGCATTTTTCAGTTGCAGTGATTTTTTTTATAGAGTGTGGCATGTGGAGTCAGTTTGCAAGGTTGTTCTTGGGCAATTGACTCACTACCTTGCTCCTAAGTGAGCCAACCGCTCACCAATTACAATCTAAAATGGCGTAGGGGCTATGAGAGGTGGCATGAGCCCCCTCTCATATTTCTATCTTAGTCTGAGTAATTCGATCTTCCTCTCTAATGCATGCGGTGAAAAGTCGCTATTCCTTAACACGCGGACTTCCCACGCAGCGTCTCTCGTCACCCGGGTGGTCCGGGTACAGGCGGGCATTGAAAGGGTTAAGCCAACGGGTGTGAAGGAGTCGAGTGTATGCTTTCCAGACGCCGACATTGTCAGTATAGCGGCGGAGACACGCCCGCAGGGACCCGAAGGAGCGGCTGGGCTAGAGATTCCGTTACTTCGCAGAAACTTTGCGAAAGCACTTTCTGGCGGGCTACCAGCGAGGCGTGGGAATGACTTGTGTTCCCATGCAGTCTTGGCGGGCAAATTCCCGCGTTTTCTGCAAAATTGTAACTGTGATTGGCTTGCTCAGGGCATAGCTCCGTGACGTAGCAAAATCGGCGCAGAAATTGGCGCCAAGAATCTCCATTGGTGGAATGGTAGTGCTTCGGCAATAGAGTGGAATTTTCTACCGGTTTTCGAGTTGCTGATTAGATCGTTTAACCACGACCACTGTCATGGGGGCGGGAATGTTCTGTGTTCGGTTTGTACAGATGCTCTGGTGGTAGTCGGCTCTCGCCTTTCGGTCGGAGTAGGTTACAAGACTCAACTCTCGCTGCTCTGGAAAGCCTGCCTTCCGTTGGCTGTCTAATATACTTTTATTTAATTGTAACTGTTTGACGAAGTTGCTGAAGTTTCGACTTCAACGTAACTTTCCGAGTACAGTTGGCAATTGAGCGTTCTGCGTACAAGAGGCCTATGTTGTCTGTCTTGAGCAGTTTTGGCTAAAGTTGACTGTATCGGAGTTACTTTGTGACTTCGCTTGTTAAAATCAATCACTGTACCGTCATTGATTGTGTGGCGAGCCTTCTTTGTCTCCCTCAGAGGCGCATTTGTATTGCTAGGAAGTCTTTAGTCTGGAACAACCAGGCCAGGATAATTTGTTTCGGGCTACACTCGCGACATTATCATCACCACGACGGGACGTCGAAGCAACCAGCCATCGCCTCCGGTACGCCAGATCGTGTCCGTGTAGTTAAGAAGACAGCTTGGTAATGTACGTCCGCAGCACCAGCAAAGCAGGCAATTTTTCTAGGTGATAATCCGAGCTCAGCAGACCGCGCCTGTTTGTCTTTTCTAACTTTGATCTGTCTTGGGTGTTGATTGTCTGAGTTCTCACTAATATAGCAGCAATTAATGCTGGGTTGGCTGTGTGTCTCTCTTATGACTTGAGTTGCAAGGAATTGGCTCCACATACCACTTCGTCATAAATGTCACAATCTAGTTTAGGGACAACTTCACCTTCACAGCATTTATTTGAGTATCCAATTTGAGCCAATTTGATGTATTGTAAATGTTTCATGTGTTTTTGTTTATTATTTTGAGTTATAATAAATCATGTTGTTATTTTGGACAGAACTTTCATTCTGTTAATCGGTAGAACAACCCTATCATTTCTCACTACGTTAATGAAACTTTCCTTTATTTAACTTATTTATGAAATGAAGTTATTGCAGGTGCCAAACTCTTTCCTACTCCACTTGCAGGGTCGATTACAGTCAGTTCGCGTTTCTTTTTAATCCATGTGCAACAGCAAAAGTCGGAGTTAGAATAGGGGGGGGGGGGGGCTTAGAACATCGTTTACATATGTAGATTCTAAAAAAATTTAGTGTTAAATACACTGCTAGCCCCGGCACCTCGCAACCTCCACAGTCCAGGGACAAATGATCAACAAGTGAGAAGTGAGTGACACTCTCGCTGTCTGATAGGGAGAAGGTGTTATATGATTCTCCATTATTTTACTCTCAGTCGCCACTTACATGATGACAGGTACTGTCACTATAACTCTTCGTTACGATCACGTGATAAAACTTCAATCGCTACAAATTCATACCTAAAATCTAGATGCAAAAAAAAAAAAAACGCCAGCCTTTTATAAAGCCTGTGATCCGGTTTGCCACATTTCCTCATAAAATGAACATACTGTATGTCATCGACACTTAAATGTAGAAGCGAGTTTTATCCAAGTCTGACTCCAATGACTGTGTCGATATGTGTCGTTTAAATGAATCATGTGGAATTTTCAGTATTAAAAATTAATGCAAATAGTATTTTACCTCTGAAAAATTTTACTAGAATATTACTGAATTGTGTGGGATTTGTGACGTTTGTAAGGTTAAATATCCATGAGAAATAAAGAAAAGAGCCTGTGAGCTCTATGCCAGACTTCAAGGAGAAAGGGAGCACTAATTTTTACTGCTTCGCTCACGTCAACAGAACCTATCGCGGAGATAATAAATGATATATTAGAAGAGATAGCAGGAGGAGGCTATGACTGAATCAGGAAAAGCGACACACAGGTTTTTGAAGAACGAGTTTTTCAACAGAATTTGTATAAATTGTTTCAGCTGTCTACTCACAGCGCAGGCATTGTTTAAAAGATTGAAGAAATATTTTTAAAGCGTGCACAGAGGTATGTCAATAATTACTTTTGTATGTGTTTATCCCTAAACAGCATTCTTAAATGTAATGTGACTATAGCCTAAAGCTCTACAAAAAGTTATAGAAAATGAACATCGTTTTAGATAGACAGATATACCTTTTGCTCCATAGTTATATAGTGAGAAGATTCTCAGAGCGAAGAACATATAATAAAAAAATTATTACACATTATTTAGGAATGGAGAGATATGCTGATATTTTCTCAACAGGTCGTAGGTGTAATGGTCCTCGGAGGAATGAAATGAGTTAAAAATCGGAGAAATATTTTCATTTAAACTTAATTCCAAACTTGTCACAAACATGTGGATGTATGATAAGGTAATTTTACAGTATTTACAATACTGCACTGAAGATATGGAGACGTCAGATTTTGTGCAACGCTTAAGTTATTTTATGCTGTTAATTAGCTGAGTACCAGGTATTGCCCAGGTATGTATTTATTCCAATTCTGTTAGTGCATCTCCTCCTCTCCCTGTCTCTGCCCATCTCCTCCTTCCCCCTCCCTGTCCATCTCCTCCTCCCCAGTCTCTCTGCCAATCTCCTCCTCTTCCCTTTCTTTGTTCATTTCCCATTATCCCTCTCTGCGTCCATCTCTTCCTTCCTCCTTCTGTACACATGTTATTACCCCCTCCCAAATAGGAGCTGGTCCTTGCCCCCACATTATTTCTTTCCAGATAATAAGTAATATGTTAACAAGCTTTGTTGAAATCGGTACAGGGGTTTAGGAGGAGCTTTTCATCCACGACTTTGACCGCTGCTATGCCCACGGCTTCGCCCGCATACACGCGTCACTTATATTTCATATATATTTAACATATTTCACACATATTTGCCCTGCATCTCTGGGAAATTTCACCCGCGGTTTCGTTACTACGCAGCTCAGTTTTTGTGCCGTCATATCTTCTGAAGTATGTGCTGTAAAACGATATAATTTGTACATACATCCACCTGTATATGTGCCTACTGTCTGCGAAATGTGTTGTGAATAATGTTAGTAGTAAAGAAGTAATAAATTAAAAAGTCATGTGCGCGTGCGGCAGTTTTTCACGCATCTCATTGTTTATTACGTTATATCATGTGAATACTGTCTGCAAAATGTGTTGAAATAGAGATATGAGTAAAGAAGTAATAAATTAAAAGGTCATGCCTGATGTGGTAGTTTTATTAGAAAAGCAGCGAAAATATAGTGAACGATAAACATTTTCCTTTCATAATTTTTTGGATGTATTTGAGCGGGAAAAAGTGTCGTAAGAGTTTGAGATTATGTATAATTTTCGATGCAAATCACTAAGTGCTCTCTTTCTCAAATACTGGAAGAATACAGTCTGTATATTTGCGCATCGTGAGCTACACTTTTTTTCACCTCCAACCCAACGCCTTTGAGAAGTAATTGGTTTTACCCCAAAAATGGTTCTTTCCAGACAGTAAGTAATATGTGTACCTGGTTTGGTTGAAATCCGCCGGCCTGTGTGGACGAGCGGTCCTAGGCGCTTCAGTCTGGAACTGCGCGACCGCTACGGTCGCAGGTTCAAATCCTGCCTCTTGCATGGATGTGTGTGATGTCCTTAGGTTAGTTAGGTTTAAGTAGTTCTGAGTTCTAGGGGACTGATGACCTCAGATGTTAAGTCCCATAGTGCTCAGAGCCATTTGAACCATTTTTGAAACCGATCCAGTGGTTTAGGAGGAGGTGTGGAAGATATATACATACACTTCTGTAGTATGTATGGATGTGTAGAGTGTTTCTCAAGTTCCATTTTAGGCTTCTAGGGACTGTAGAGGGGACGTCATTGATAGAGTTTTTACAGGGAACCCATGTCCGAAAATGTATATATTTGACGTAAAATAAGTTTGAAGACTGGATCACTTTCAAATCTCCCTTTTCGCGGTACGCACACAGATGAGGCAGTGATGTCTGGCCTGTGTGCTCTACAGGAGCTACTCCACGAGGTGTCATTGCTGTTCGTTTATAACGTGTATCTGCGACGTATGCTTTCATACACACGGTTCACAAGCCCTGTTGCATGTCCGTGGAGTGCCCCAGTGAACTCTCTCAGTAACGAAAGTGCCAGTTTCTCGTAAACGTTGGTGTAATTGTACGTAAACGTCATGTGATGGACTGAGGCGATTCGGAAAACGTTCTTGATACATACTTTGTGCAGCTCTGTCATTGCGTGGCCTACCGTAAAGCGGGAGATTTGAAACTGATACGATCTTCAAACTTATTTTACAGGAATGTACAAACGGCAAATTTCCAGACATGGGGTCCTCATCAAAACTTCTGTACTAAGTCCCCTCTTCAATCCTAGGAAGCCAGTAATAGAAATTGTGAAACACCCTGTAAACCTCAACTAGTTCTGCTAAGAAACTGGAGTAGAAGGAGTTAGTCACCAATAAATCCCTTAGCCTACTCTAAATTTTACTTTATCAGAAATCAAAACATTCTCCATCTACTGGCAAGTTGCATGTATAATGGACATCTCTCTGGGCCACCGTAAGTAACTAAATCTTTTATAGATTATTCGTATTTTTAGAATTGATTCCATGAAACGTGCTGTTGGTTTGATAAAAGAAGCATATTATGTACGACAAATTTCATTATTAATAACTATACTGGGAAGCAGCAGTTAGTATTATCAGTTTCTTTGAATAGGCCTCAGCAACAAAAAAAAAATGGTTCAAATGGTTCTGAGCACTATGGGACTTAACTTCTGAGGTCATCAGTCCCCTAGAACTTAGAACTACTTAATCCTAACTAACCCAAGGACATCACACACATCCATGCCCGAGGCAGGATTCGAACCTACGACCGTAGTGGTCACGTGGTTCCAGACTGTAGCGCCTAGAACCGCTCGGCCACTCCGGCCGGCCCTCTGCAATACATATGGATTTTTCATCACAAGTAATTCGTACTACATGCTTTTGGATTCACCAGACTGGCTTGATGAGTTACCCTAAAATACGATTCCATATGACGTTATGGAATTACAGTAAGCGAAGTATGCCAACTTTTTTACTTTTATAACGTATATGTCTAACAACATTTGCATTGCAAATGAAGATTTGTTTATGCGTTTCAGAAGCTCTCTGGAGTGTTCCTCCCAATTTAATTTATTATCAAGTTGTAACCCAAAAAATTTAACCCTGTCAAGCTCTTCTACCTGTTTGCCATGATATTTTAGATGTAGGCTAACTGGATAGTATTTGCAGATTCTGAACTGCATATAGTGTGTCCTTTCAATGTTTGATTACAAATAATTACTTAGAAACGAGTTATTAACTGCCATGAAAATGTCATGACATCTGTTTGCGAAAGTATTCACGATCTGCTGTTGATTGCAATGTTTTTACCATCCGAAAACAAAACAAACATATCTTTAGGTAATGTTAGTGTCGAAAAGTCATCGATAACATCAGAAACAGTAAGGCCCATAAGATGGAGCGTCGTGGGACACTACATGTAATTAATTCCCAGCTGTATGAAGACTGATAACTTGATACAGGGCTATTTCCCAATGACAAACTTTGTTTTCTGCTTCTTAGTTATGACTTGAACCATTTCGTAGAAGTTCCTGTGATGCCGAAATGTTCTAATTTACTTAAAAGTTATTGTGATTTAGGGACGCAAACGTCTTTGACAGATCACAGAATATAACAGTGGTCTGTATGGTGAAATAACCTTCTCAATATTGGAACCCTTAAGAAATTCATACTGTGGCCTGGACAATATATTACCTGTAATCAAATGGCTAAGAAGTTACTTGAATGTTACCTCTTCTAAAATTTTCGAGAAAACAAGCAAAAGTGAAACTGGGCCGAAGTCTGATATTATTTCGTTGTCTCCTTTCTTACACAGATGCTTACCTTCAGCACATTTTAGCTAATCATGAAATATTCAGGTGATAAATAACTGTTTACACAAACAACTTAATATGCGTATGTACACAGCAATGTTGAGTTACGTAATCGACTGTGGCTTTATAACTGAGCAAAAACGTCTTATTAAGATGCCGCATAACAGTCTGCAATACGTAAAAACTGGTATGCTTGCACCAGTATACAAAAAAGTTTATGAACTGTGAAAAATCGATGCTGCTATTGTATGAAGTTGCCATTCTCTGCAGCTGTATGAGGTGTGACGTATCTCGAAAGCAGGATTTGCTTTAAAAACGTATGATTATCACAAAACGTGTCTTATTATGGTGCAGCATACTAATATCCCTCACACTTCATTACTTGCTAGTCTAGACTTTTCAGCATTGATTACATTGTGAATACAAAGTTAGCTAATTAACCGGAACTTCCCCTGTGACTATTTGATTACTAATGTGAATGGTTGGATATTTCTTTTGTATTGAGGTCATTGCCTGAATTTAAAGCACATGCCGCAGTGTGTACCGGTACATGGAAGGTAGCAAGCTAGAAAGAGAAAAATATTGTGATCCGAAATTATTTAGTAACTGTTCAATGGTTCAAATGGCTCTGAGCACTATGGGGCTTAACATCTATGGTCATCAGTCCCCTAGAACGTAGAACTACTTAAACCTAACTAACCCAAGGACATCACACAACACCCAGCCATCACGAGGCAGAGAAAATCCCTAACCCCGCCGGGAATCGAACCCGGGAACCCAAGCGTGGGAAGCGAGAACGCTACCGCACGACCACGAGATGCGGGCTAGTAACTATTATTTGTTGACCAGATGACCGACGACGTAGAGTTTCTACACATCTTTTTTTGTTATTATTGTTTCTTTCGGTAAGCATCTAAATACTTTATCTGAATATGACACGCTTGCCAAGCAACACTGAAAATGAGAAGCGTTAAAGGAGCTGGGAGACAACACAAGGAAAGTTGCGCTATTTTCAACATCGAACGGGTCTACCAAAGTGTATGACTTTCTCAGTTATCTGTAAATGGTGATTTTAAACACAGCTGTCCGCCATAACTGACCTTCTTCAGAGAAAACAGCAGTTTCGGCATACTTTTTGGGTCATCTAACATAACATTTCTTTTAGTGTTACACTATCTGGACAATTCCAAACGGGTTTGTTGGATTCGGTAAATTCGAGGCACCACGTCCCATACAGATGGCTTTGTTTTCAGTATTTCAATCCCCCAGTGCACTTCCAGTATACTAATGAATTCAAAATAGCGACACAAAGAAGATTACATGTGAGTGACGTAAACTTAATACTTCAGACTAGACTCATGGTCTAAATTTACTTATGTATGTGCATTTATGTTCAGCAGAGTACTTCTAGTACTTCTGGTACCACTGTCTATCCCTGTCGTGTTCCATTCACGAATGGAGCGCGGGAAGAAGGATTCTCGGTAAAGATCCAGATGTGCTGTAATTTCTCCAATTTTATCTTCCTGATCATTTCGCGAGACGTATTTGGAAAGAATTAATATGTTGCACTAATCGTCTTGAAAGGTACGTTCTCTAAATTTCAATAGAAAAACTCTCCGTGATGGACAACGTCTCTGTTATAGCGCCTGCCACATGAGTTTGTTGAGCATCTTCGCAACGCTCTCGTGTGTAGTAAACGATCTCGTGACAAAACACGCCACTCTTCGTTGGATCTTCTCTATTTCTCTATTAATCCAGTTTATTAAGGGTCCAACACTGATGAGCAAAACCAAAGAATCGGTCGAACGAGTGTTTTGAAAGTCACTTCTTTAGTGTACGAATTACATTTCCTTAATACTCACCCAATGAGTGTCAGTCTGGTATCTGCATTTCCTACTACTTGTTTTAAGTGGTAATTCGACTTTAGGTCCCCATACTTGGTTACTCGTAGATATTTTAGGTAGTTGCTGTCACCAATAGTGCAATCGAAGGGTAGTGGATCTCTTCTTTTTTTTTTTTTTTTTGTCTGCAATACGTTGCCTTATCTACGTTCAAGATCAATTGCCTGTCCCAACACCAATCGTCAATGCTTTGCAGGTCTTCCTGCTTTTCACTACCGTCTTCTAGCGCTGCAACAGTCTTACAGAGTACAAGATCGCCAAC